>NC_000085.6:13989846-14237346 GCF_000001635.26 Mus musculus | reverse complement strand
ATTCATTCTGTAGACCAGGCTGGACTCGAACTTAGAAATCCACCTGCCTCTGCCTCCCAAGTGCTGGGATTAAAGGCATGTACCACCACTGTCTGGCTTATTCCTATTTCTTTTAAAAATATTTATTATTGTTTTTAATTATGTGTGTATATGTATATATCGGATCAGAAGAGGATATCAGATTTCCTGGAGCTGGTGTTTCAGGTGGCTGTGAGCTGCCTGATGTGGGTCCTAGAACGTATGGCACTCAGGTACTCTGCAAGAGTGGTACTCACACTTTACTGCTAAGCTCTCTCTTTGGGGCCCTGACTTTCTTTAAGATTGGTTTAAAAAATAATTTCAAACAATTTAACTTTTAAAAAGCATGATGATACACACACACACACACACACACACACACACACACACACACACACAGAGTGTATGCATGCTGAAATGTATTATTCTAGTGATTTTAAAGCATAATTTTGTCCAAAGGAGGTAGGGAGCTTGCTGTCCCAAATGTTTCTTAGAGGGAGCAATCTTGCAAATGTTTATGTTTAGTGTAGAAAATGAAAATAAATTCCATTTCCAATAACCTCAAAGAGGTTTTGATTGGAAACTTAGAGTGAAAAATAGCACATTAGCCCTGGTCTCCTTTCTCTGAGGTTCAGCACAAACCCCACCTGGAAAGGCCCACCCGTTGTGAAATGAGCCTGCTTGCCCACCAAGGGAAGGCGGGAGGGGGCAAAGGTTGACAGCCGGCTGACTTGCTTTGCCTCTGCCTCTGGCTGGCTGATCTATGACTGCTCATCTGCTTGGGTCTTCTCAGGGCGGGGGGGGCAATATTTGGGTTATTTATTTTGACAGGAGGCTAGATGCTATTTCCATCTGCCTTGGCGTATTTGAGGAGATAAATGTCTGCCACATCCTGATGAATGGCTTCTGAGGTTCATTGCCAGAGAAACTGAGTTATGGCCCCTGTATTTCATTTAAAAGGAAACTTCAGCCATCCACAGTGTGCACTTCAGCCTTCCATGCTGTCAGGACACAAAGCATCTTTCTGCTCAAAGGACAAAGTTGGCACAGCAGAACATTAAGGGGATGGGAGAAAAGAGGATTTAAAAAAAAAAAAAAGCACTCCGTAAGTGGGGGTGGTGAATCTAGTGTAGTCACATAAAACAAAGGAAGAAGCCAATGAAACAAAAGTTGTGACAGTTTTTATATGCTCGGGCCCATGGAGAAGCACTATTAGAAGATGTGACCCTGTTGGAGTAGGTGTGGTCTTGTTGGAGTAGGTGTGTCACCATGGGTTTGTGCTTCAAGACCATTATCCTAGCTGCCTGGAAGTCAGTATTCTGCTAGAAGCCTTCCGATGAAGATGTAGAACTCTCAGCTCCTCCTGTACCATGCTGGCCTGGACGCTGCTATGTTTCCACCTTGATGATAATGACTGAACCTCTGAACCTGTAAGCCAGCCCCAAATAAATGTTGTCCTTATAAGAGTTCCTTGATCATGGTGTCTGTTCATAGCAGTGAAACCCTAAGACAAAAGTCATCTTCACCTTTGCTCTCATGTCTTCAGTCAATTAAAATCAGGCCAGATGTAAATATATAGCTTCATAGACATGTTTTAGCATTTGTTTGCTCAAATTCAGGGATGAGAAATATGGAGAATATTTGTACTTAATCAAAGTCATAAATGTACTCCATTATTTTTCTTCTATTATTTATTCAATAGTCTATCTTTTCCCATCCAATTATAGTTTATAGAAATTCTTTTATTTTTGTTTACACTTATATATCACTATCCAATGTAGTATATCTAACCCTTTGTGTGTACGTGTATGCAGTAATTATGTATGTGTGGTTATGCATGTAGAAATAAAGGAAATTGTTGATTATAATAAAAAAAAAAAAAAAAAAAAATCAGGCCAGAACACATTATCATTAATGGTGGCAAAGGAGGCATATATACATTTAAACACTGCTAAGGTTATCATATATATATTTTTTATGGAAAAATACATTTTTTGTACATATGCTAATTACATGTATCAGAAGATCAAATGAAATTTTACTCTGGCCACCAACTGATTGTCAGATACCAAATAGGATTGTTGTCATCTAGTGTTCTGTAGGAGCGTTTATATAGCCCCTGTTCATCTCTCACTGATATATGGACACCTACAATTTATATTGAATGGCTTGTGTTTATGGACTTGGAGTGTCTGCTGCATGGGCAAAGCCATATAGAGAATCATGGGGATAAATAATGACAATGAAAGGTGCCATCAGTACTTCCGGCAACCTCACCAGTCACCAAAGCCTTTGGAAAATACACAGCATAATGAGAACTTCAGAGAGTCTTTGCATTCTTCCTAGTTACCCAAAATTTGAATTGTGTCTCTTCCAGTTGTTTTATGCATCTAGTCCATGCTTTATGCAAAAGCAATTATTATTAACGAAAGGAGGAAAGTTTTACTCAGACAAAATTTCATCTGATAATGGCTACTTAAAAGTGAACCCGACTCTGACCTCTGGTCTCACTAGTTCTATTTGAGGTATGATCTGAAGAGATCTATTGATTTGTTTTGTGCCAGAGACAAATGTAATGAGAGGTAAAGGGAGAAAGACTTGAAGTTACAAATCAAAGAACTAAATTCTAGACTCAAGAGAACTTCCTGGATGATGCTCATCTACCATATCCTGAGGCTGACTTTTGTCAGGTAAAGACCCACGTTGCCTTGTCTAGTTTAACCTCATTGAACATTCAGTGGAAAGAACACTGGAAAAGGTGGAATCTCACCTTCCTTGTGCTCTATTTGAATTGAGTAGATTGCAGCAAGTCTAGTCATATGCTGCTTTACCCAGTGTGCACGCACATGTGTACGAGTGTGAAGTTTCCTATAAATCTGACTTTGCTGGAGAGCTTGAGATTATACATAATCATAATTATGTGATTACATACATTCATACATACATGCATGCATACATACATATACATAATACATACATTCTTTGAAACGCTTTTTCTTATTCTCAATTTAGGAACTGAATTCTGAAGGTAGTTCATGCTATAACAACCCTTAATAGACTGCCTAATTATGATTCAGATGTGACATCCACTAGAAAACCTGTGACACTTTCAATCATTTCTCCTTAACTTCAGATGTTAACTGCATGATGTTTCCTTTTATACGCAGAATATTCTGTGCATGTCTCTATCATTGTACTGTGCACCTAACTACTTGTATCCGCTCAATGGTTCTGTAAACATTTGCATTCCAGTGTTGACTACATGGAGTGTGCAATGAAGTATTCAATTAATAATAGTTATTTTATTAATATTGAATGAATGGGTGCCTATAGATACAGCCTGCTGAAGCTCAAATGAACCTTTATTTTTTCCATCCCCCTCAGAGATAGCTAGCTGTTTTCTAATTAGTGCAAAAAAGTGATTTCAGAGCTGAGATAAAGAAAGAAAAGGGAGTTGTATGTAGAGGGATGGTATATATATTTCTCATTGATGACTCATACACATGTTATCCAAAGGGTACCTTGCCTATAGAGTTCTGATGATTTAGGTGGTAGAGTTTGAGGATCACTACCCATTTATACCTTGGACCAACTCAACACTCAAAGAAAGGCTCAGGATGACCATAGTTCATCCAAGGCAGAAAGGACAACCCTCATATTCTTTTTTTTTTTTTCCATTATACTTGTTTTTTTTTTCCATTTTTTATTAGGTATTTAACTCATTTACATTTCCAATGCTATACCAAAAGTCCCCAATATCCACCCACCCCCACTCCCCTGCCCACCCACTCCCCCTTTTTGGCCCTGGTGTTCCCCTGTACTGGGGCATATAAAGTTTGCAAGTCCAATGGGCCTCTCTTCCCAGTGATGGCCGACTAGGCCATCTTTTGATATATATGCAGCTAGAGTCAAGAGCTCCGGGGTACTGGTTAGTTCATAATGTTGTTCCACCTATAGGGTTGCAGATCCCTTTAGCTCCTTGGCTACTTTCTCTAGCTCCTCCATTGGGAGCCCTATGATCCATCCATTAGCTGACTGTGAGCATCCACTTCTGTGTTTGCTAGGCCCCGGCATAGTCTCACAAGAGACAGCTACATCTGGGTCCTTTCGATAAAATCTTGCTAGCGTATGCAATGGTGTCAGCGTTTGGATGCTGATTATGGGGTGGATCCCTGGATATGGCAGTCTCTACATGGTCCATCCTTTCATCTCAGCTCCAAACTTTGTCTCTGTAACTCCTTCCATGGGTGTTTTGTTCCCAAATCTAAGGAGGGGCATAGTGTCCACACTTCAGTCTTCATTCTTCTTGAGTTTCATGTGTTTAGCAAATTATATCTTATATCTTGGGTATCCTAGGTTTGGGGCTAATATCCACTTATCAGTGAATACATATTGTGTGAGTTTCTTTGTGAATGTGTTACCTCACTCAGGATGATGCCCTCCAGGTCCATCCATTTGGCTAGGAATTTCATAAATTCATTCTTTTTAATAGCTGAGTAGTACTCCATTGTGTAGATGTACCACATTTTCTGTATCCATTCCTCTGTTGAGGGGCATCTAGGTTCTTTCCAGCTTCTGGCTATTATAAATAAGGCTGCTATGAACATAGTGGAGCATGTGTCCTTCTTACCTGTTGGGGCATCTTCTGGATATATGCCCAGGAGAGGTATTGCTGGATCCTCCGGTAGTACTATGTCCAGTTTTCTGAGGAACCGCCAGACTGATTTCCAGAGTGGTTGTACAAGCCTGCATTCCCACCAACAATGGAGGAGTGTTCCTCTTTCTCCACATCCACGCCAGCATCTGCTGTCACCTGAATTTTTGATCCTAGCCATTCTGACTGGTGTGAGGTGGAATCTCAGGGTTGTTTTGATTTGCATTTCCCTGATGATTAAGGATGTTGAACCTTTTTTCAAGTGCTTCTCTGCCATTCGGTATTCCTCAGGTGAGAATTCTTTGTTCAGTTCTGAGCCCCATTTTTTAATGGGGTTATTTGATTTTCTGAAGTCCACCTTCTTGAGTTCTTTATATATGTTGGATATTAGTCCCCTATCTGATTTAGGATAGGTAAAGATCCTTTCCCAATCTGTTGGTGGTCTTTTTGTCTTATTGACGGTGTCTTTTGCCTTGCAGAAACTTTGGAGTTTCATTAGGTCCCATTTGTCAATTCTCGATCTTACAGCACAAGCCATTACTGTTCTGTTCAGGAATTTTTCCCCTGTGCCCATATCTTCAAGGCTTTTCCCCACTTTCTCCTCTATAAGTTTCAGTGTCTCTGGTTTTATGTGAAGTTCCTTGATCCACTTAGATTTGACCTTAGTACAAGGAGATAAGTATGGATCGATTCGCATTCTTCTACACGATAACAACCAGTTGTGCCAGCACCAATTGTTGAAAATGCTGTCTTTCTTCCACTGGATGGTTTTAGCTCCCTTGTCGAAGATCAAGTGACCATAGGTGTGTTGGTTCATTTCTGGGTCTTCAATTCTATTCCATTGGTCTACTTGTCTGTCTCTATACCAGTACCATGCAGGTTTTACCACAATTGCTCTGTAGTAAAGCTTTAGGTCTGGCATGGTGATTCCGCCAGAAGTTCTTTTATCCTTGAGAAGACTTTTTGCTATCCTAGGTTTTTTGTTATTCCAGACAAATTTGCAAATTGCTCCTTCCAATTCATTGAAGAATTGAGTTGGAATTTTGATGGGGATTGCATTGAATCTGTAGATTGCTTTTGGCAAGATAGCCATTTTTACAATGTTGATCCTGCCAATCCATGAGCATGGGAGATCTTTCCATCTTCTGAGATCTTCCTTAATTTCTTTCTTCAGAGATTTGAAGTTTTTATCATACAGATCTTTCACTTCCTTAGTTAGAGTCACGCCAAGATATTTTATATTATTTGTGACTATTGAGAAGGGTGTTGTTTCCCTAATTTCTTTCTCAGCCTGTTTATTCTTTGTATAGAGAAAGGCCATTGACTTGTTTGAGTTTATTTTATATCCAGCTACTTCACCGAAGCTGTTTATCAGGTTTAGGAGTTCTCTGGTAGAATTTTTAGGGTCACTTATATATACTATCATATCATCTGCAAAAAGTGATATTTTGACTTCCTCTTTTCCAATTTGTATCCCCTTGATCTCCTTTTGTTGTCGAATTGCTCTGGCTAATACTTCAAGTACTATGTTGAAAAGGTAGGGAGAAAGTGGGCAGCCTTGTCTAGTCCCTGATTTTAGTGGGATTGCTTCCAGCTTCTCTCCATTTACTTTGATGTTGGCTACTGGTTTGCTGTCCATTTGTTTCATAACTTCTGTTAGTTTCACTGTGTCCCTGTTTAGTTTCTGTTTCCACGATCTGTCCTTTGAAGAAAGTGGTGTGTTGAAGTCTCCCACTATTATTGTGTGAGGTGCAATGTATGCTTTGAGCTTTACTAAAGTGTCTCTAATGAATGTGGCTGCCCTTGCATTTGGTGCGTAGATATTCAGAATTGAGAGTTCCTCTTGGAGGATTTTACCTTTGATGAGTATGAAGTGTCCCTCCTTGTCTTTTTTGATAACTTTGGGTTGGAAGTCGATTTTATCCGATATTAAAATGGCTACTCCAGCTTGTTTCTTCAGTCCATTTGCTTGGAAAATTGTTTTCCAGCCTTTCACTCTGAGGTAGTGTCTGTCCTTTTCCCTGAGATGGGTTTCCTGTAAGCAGCAGAATGTTGGGTCCTGTTTGTGTAGCCAGTCTGTTAGTCTATGTCTTTTTATTGGGGAATTGAGTCCATTGATATTAAGAGATATTAAGGAGAAGTAATTGTTGCTCCCTTTTATTTTTGTTGTTAGAGTTGGCATTCTGTTCTTGTGGCTGTCTTCTTTTTGGTTTGTTGAATGATTACTTTCTTGGTTGTTCTAGGGCGTGATTTCCGTCCTTGTATTGCTTCTTTTCTGTTATTATCCTTTGAAGGGCTGGATTCGTGGAAAGATATTGTGTGAATTTGTTTTTGTCGTGGAATACTTTGGTTTCTCCATCTATGGTAATTGAGAGTTTGGCCGGGTATAGTAGCCTGGGCTGGCATTTGTGTTCTCTTAGTGTCTGTATAACATCTGTCCAGGCTCTTCTGGCTTTCATAGTCTCTGGTGAAAAGTCTGGTGTAATTCTGATAGGCCTTCCTTTATATGTTACTTGACCTTTCTCCCTTACTGCTTTTAATATTCTATCTTTATTTAGTGCATTTGTTGTTCTGATTATTATGTGTCGGGAGGAATTTCTTTTCTGGTCCAGTCTATTTGGAGTTCTGTAGGCTTCTTGTATGATCATGGGCATCTCTTTTTTTATGTTTGGGAAGTTTTCTTCTATTATTTTGTTGAAGATATTAGCTGGCCCTTTAAGTTGAAAATCTTCATTCTCATCAATTCCTATTATCCGTAGGTTTGGTCTTCTCATTGTGTCCTGGATTACCTGGATGTTTTGAGTTAGGATCCTTTTGCATTTTGTATTTTCTTTGACTGTTGTGTCGATGTTCTCTATGGAATCTTCTGCACCTGAGATTCTCTCTTCCATTTCTTGTATTCTGTTGCTGATGCTCGCATCTATGGTTCCAGATCTCTTTCCTAGGGTTTCTATCTCCAGCGTTGCCTCGCTTTGGGTTTTCTTTATTGTGTCTACTTCCCCTTTTAGTTCTAGTATGGTTTTGTTCATTTCCATCACCTGTTTGGATGTGTTTTCCTGTTTTTCTTTAATGATTTCTACCTGTTTGGCTGTGTTTTCCTGCTTTTCTTTAAGGGCCTGTAACTCTTTAGCAGTGCTCTCCTGTAATTCTTTAAGTGACTTATGAAAGTCCTTCTTGATATCCTCTATCATCATCATGAGAAATGTTTTTAAATCTGGGTCTAGATTTTCGGTTGTGTTGGGGTGCCCAGGACTAGGTGGGGTGGGAGTGCTGCGTTCTGATGATGGTGAGTGGTCTTGATTTCTGTTAGTAGGATTCTTACGTTTGCCTTTCGCCATCTGGTAATCTCTGAAGCTAGCTGTTTTAGTTGTCACTGTTAAGAGCTTGTTCTTCAGGTGACTCTGTTAGCCTCTATGAGCAGACCTGGAGGGTAGCACTCTCCTTAGTTTCAGTGGGCAGAGTATTCTTTGCAGGCAAGCTCTCTTCTTGCAAGGCAGGTACCCAGATATCTGGTGTTCGAACCAGACTCCTGGCAGAAGTTGTGTTCCACTCACTAGAGGTCTTAGGATCACGTGTGGAATCCTGTGTGGGCCCTTGCGGGTGTCAGGCGACTCAGCTGGCAAGGTAGCCCGGGGCTCGAGTGGAGTGGAAGGGGTTTGTGCCCCAGATCAAGCCCGGGTAGCCTGCTTCCCTATGTACCGCAGTTTCAAGTTCCGCGCGATTGGGTTGGGGCAGGCGCTGTGTTCCACTCACCAGAGGTCTTAGGGTCCCGTGGGGAGTCCCGTGTGGGCCCTTGCGGGTGTTGGGCAAGACTCTGCTGGCAAGGTAGCCCGGGGCTCGAGTCGAGCGAAAGGGACTTGTGCCCCAGATCAGGCCCGGGTAGCCTGCTTCCCTATGTACAGCAGTCTCAAGTTCCGCGTGATTGGATTGGGGCAGGCGCTGTGTTCCACTCACCAGAGGTCTTAGGGTCCCGTGGGGAGTCCCGTGTGGGCCCTTGCGGGTGTTGGGCAAGACTCTGCTGGCAAGGTAGCTCGGGGCTCGAGTCGAGCGGAAGGGCCAACCCTCATATTCTTAAGCAAATTGTGGGTCCTGCAAGAACTAAGAATTGTCTGATTAAAACCTTGACATCAGTCCCTGTTAACACACTCAGTTTAGACAGTGGAATAAGACCAATCTATGGCCATGTTAGCCAGCTTTCTGTCACTTTGTCAGAACATCTGAGATACACGACGGCTGGGGATGGGCTTATCACAACTCATAATTATTTCAGAGATTTCAATCCATGGTCAGTTGATTCCACTGTGGTGGGTAGTATATTATGGTGGCGGACTTTTGCAGAGGATCTGTTCAACTGGGCACAGTGTAGAGGCAAAAAAGCAGGAAAGAGCAGGGTGTCTCACTTTATCCTTCAAAGCTGAGCCTTCAGTGATTTAGCTCATTCCCAACAGGCCCCACCTCTTAATGTTCCCATTACCTCTCAACAGCGCTGGAGACTGGGGACTAAGCCTTCAAGACTCAAACTAGAATAATCCTGCTGCAAATGTGTAAGGAATATGTAGAATATTCCCCCTTTTGGGTCTCAGGGAGTATTTTCTGCTGTGTCAGGTGCCCTGGGTGCTGCACAGTGTTCCTTCTCTCAGCCACTGAGATCTTATTTTACAAAATAAACTGTGAATTTTCAGACAGTGGTAGCAGCCCTTCTGAACAAGTGGTTCTTAACCTTCCTAATGCTGTGACCCTTTAATATAGTTCCTCATGTTGTGGTGAACCCCAAGCATAAAATTATTTTGTTGCTACTTCATAACTATAAATTTGCCACTATTATAAACCATAATATAAATATCTGATACATGACCCCTGTGAAAGGGCCATTTGACCCCAAAGGCCCACAGGATGAGAACTGCTACTCTATACATCTATACATCTCTATACATCTCTATCTATAATGAGATTATCACCTTTCCTCTCTCATACAGCCCCTGTGCTTATTCTGTTTCCCCAACTTCCAATCAATCAAATCAGCCACTAAAATAAAAAACTGAAGGCAGATCCCCATTTAGAGATGTAAGATGCATTTTGTTTTCTGATAGTTTGATTTTGCTGGCTAGTCTCCTGAGAGCCATCCCTGCTCCATGGAAGTAGAAGACAGAGGTTACTGGAAAGGTGCAACTGGAACCTTGAAGTGGATCTGCATTGCTTGGACTGTGGCTGTGACCTTTCAGGATTGATTTGAAATTTATTCTGATGGAAACTGAAAGCCGAATATCACTGGTAATGTCGATTTAAGTTCTTCATATATATTTCTGCAAACTTTTGTATGGCCACAGTAGGGTGGCAAACTTCAATATAGCTGTCCAGTTACTGCTCGTTTGAAGACCTGTTTATAATGTCCATTCTCAAAGTCATGTTCATTGTTTTATTTGACGCCCCCTTCTTGCGTACTCCTGGGATTATTTGGGTGGCATCTGTGCTCACCCAGTTTATTACTGCTTGACACTTTGCACATGTAAATGGCCATAAAGTCATCAGCCCTTGTAGCTACCAGACCTGTTTGGGAACATAAGTATAAACCGTTTTCTCTTTTATCCACTTGTGATTTAGGGATATCTCTGATCTATTTCTTTCTCTTTGTTTTAAGATCAATAATTACATTAAAAAGCAAGTATTTACAAAGAGAACAAATAGAGGTCTTTTGATTTTCTGTTCCTGTTTTTCAAGTGTAGAGTTTCTGAACATCAGTTTAAATTTGACTTTGATTTAATAACTCATCAAGGGTCAGATAAGATTTCAATTGAGTAATGCTGATATAGGAGCTGGAGCCAGGCCAACATCACTTGAAGGCCAGGGGAGCACATCTAATTATTGTGACCCAACTGGAGATATGATACCTTGTCCTTTTAAACCAGCTAAGCTAAGGGGAAGCTTGCCAGGACCAGGGTTTGCCAATTTGGCCTTACATGCCCTGAACTTGCTGTCTAGGTTGATTCAGTGGAAAGAACATGGGCTTTGTAGACAAAGCTCAGATTGAATTCTGGCTGTTGCACTTATAACCTTGAGGCCTTGAGCATATTACTTAACCTCTCAGAGTCTCAGTTTCCTTTCTCATAAAACAAGGATTATACCTCCCCTGCAGTGCTGTTTGTAAAGATGAAATGAAATACAATAACTCATGTCTGGTCGCTAGGCTGGCAAAGGGTATGTACTCCAGAACTACCCATTCCTTTATTCTGTTATCTTTCTCAGTAGGTCAGATTAATGATGACCATTTTCTAGCAACTTATTGAAAATAGCTACTTCTAATAATGATGCTCATGCCACTATATCTTTAGTGCTGCAAACAGGAATATAAAATATAGATATAGCAAGATCTTTTCTTAGAATACTTAGAATGCCAATAGTTTCCCTTTTAGACAAGGAATTTAGCTCCTGGAAAAGAAATTTGTCCTGACTTTCTTCTTTCCCTCTTATGTTTGTTTCATTTATTGGCTAATTGACTTAATTAAGTCTCATTTTCTTGCTAGAATAGATAATTTGTAACAGTGCCAATTTCTGGTTCATGGAGGCACATCTCTGTGATGTAGATCAAACAGAAGGATGCAGTTGTGCTGGTCAGTATACAGAATGATGTCATCCATATAGAATGTGATGTGAAAAGCACCCATGGAACTTGTCGTCCGTGGCACTTTAACACTTGTTTCCATAGCTAAGCTCGCTGATCCAGACATCTGAGAGGCAGGCCTGCCCCTGCCAGGCTTGCTTGCCTCTGCCAGGCCTCTCATTTCGGGGAAATAAATTAAACCAGTTGATGACAAGGTCTGGATTATACAATTTCTTTAAACTACAAAGCAAACCTGAAATCTAATAAGGAATGAACACAGTGCAGACAAAATGGTTAAGAATCCATTTCTGGTAACCTTTGTAAGAAAGTTTGAACACACCCATCCCCCTTTATACATTTTGTTTCCCAGCTCCCAGAAGCAGAATCATATGTTACACCTGGCAGTGGGAATTGTAGCACCATATTTTTTCTTATTTTTAAGAGGTGATACCATATTTTTTTTTTAAATGAGGAGATTGGAAAAAAAATAAACAGATGGGTAGAGACTGGTGGAGGGGGATATGGTACTGAGAGAAAATGAGAGAAAGACAGAGCGAGGTAAGTGCTAAAGGGCAAAGCTTCAGTACCAGACACTGAGGTATTTGCATATTCACAATATGTTTCTGGCCGAGAGCATGTTTCTCTGGCATTCTGTATGTATTTCTAGGTCTCTATATTTATCTGTGTCTCTGGCTACATATGTGAGGCTAAGTTTAGAGCTGTGTTTGCTGGATGCTCTGCAGTGGTACTTGAAGAATTCCGTGTTAAGTATTCACTGGCAGTGTGAATAAGCTGCCCTGGCATAGAAGGGGAAGTGGAGGAGGGAGGTGGAGACCCGGCACAGTCTGTGGTGAGGGCCAGCTGCAGACGGAGTCAGTCTTTCAATGCTATTTTCATCATGGGCTTCTGAGCCAGTTCATTTATTTTTGGGTTCCCCTTCATTCCAAATAGAAACAGGTGATACTAAAATGAGACTGTGCCACACAAGGACAGAAGTTTGCCGTGCTTCCTCATGCTATCAGGGAGCTCGAGTGGGATAACTCCAGGGGAAATTCAGAGGACACCTGTTTATTTGAGTTCCATTCCTTCTGTTTCTTTCCTTTGATAAATAAATAAGAAAGAAGGACATTTTGGAAGGAAAGAAGGTGAGGGCAATAAGTTAAAAGAGGTAGTTACCGGATAGGTAGCCACGGCATTACATAGTTTATCCTTGGTTAGCGTGAAGCTGTGCACTTGAGGCCATGTTCACAATGCCCTCATCATGCAGGTCTATATTATACTGGTCACTCAGCCTCATTGATGTTTCTAGCATCAGCTATAGACTAAGTGTATTAGGAACATGCTTATATGATCATTACATACATTGCCTTTTTTTCTCTTTTTTTATTTTTAATATTTTTTATTATTATGTATTTTCCTCAATTACATTTAGAATGCTATTCCAAAAGTCCCCCATACCCCCCCCCCCACTTCCCTACCCACCCATTCCCATTTTTTGGCCCCGGCATTCCCCTGTAAATGAAGGTGTAAATCTAGAATTTTGCTCAAAATTTCTATAGAAAGAAAAAAATTGCCAATAATTTTGCTTTCAATTAAGTGAATTTATTGGTTTTTCTTGATTAAAAAGTAAAGATGAAAATGATAGTATAACATTACAAACACATGGAATATCTACAGTATGGTTTGAACATATCTGAGAATGTATGTTTATGTGTGTGGGTGTGTGAGTGGGTATATGGTTTGAGAGGTGCTGATTTATACCATGTCCTCTCTGTGATTCTAGGCCCATATAAGGCATCTTGTGGACTGTCTCATGCATTCTAAATCATTGTGGTACCCTGTTAAGATAGTTATACAGGTCTGATGGGTGTCTAGAGAATGTTCAAGGCTCATCGTAAGGTTGAACTTCTGGTTATAAATGATTATAGTGAACGATGGAAAGTAAAATCAGCAAAGAGAAGAAACTCCCAAGATGTCCTGAGGACAAGATGCCCACTCCCAAGAGTCTCTTTCCAGTGGAGTCAAAATGGATGTCCCTGATTCCTTTAGCAATTTTACATCCCTTTACAGAGAAATGTAAAAGTGTGTCTAACAGAAAGCTCCAGAGGCTTAAAAGCTGGAGGTTTTGGAACTTGACCATGGGATGGGTATCAGGTTGGGCCAGGTATTGGTTGGTCATTCCCTCGGTCTCTGTTCTATTCCCCATGCCTGAATTTCTAGTAGACAGGATAAATTTTGTATTGAATGTTTTATGGGTGGGTTAGTGTCGCTAATGCTCCACTGGAGTTCCTGCCTGGCTACAGGAAGTAGCCTCTTCAGGTTCCATATCCTCAATGTTATAAGCTAGGCTATCCCCATTGATTCTTGGGTGTCTCCCTTTTCCCAAGTCTCTGTTTCATCCTATAGATGTCCCCCACCTTCTCACCCCTGTCAGTTGCAGATTCCCATTCAATTTCATGGCCATCTATCCATCTCTCCTGTCATTCTCCACACTTGATCCCAAACACCCCATTCCCCTCTCCACCCACTCCCTCGAAGTTCCCATCCTCCATCTGCCTCTTATGACTATTTTACTCCCCCTTCTAAGTGAAATTGAAGCTTTCTTGCTTGGGCCTTCCTTCTTGTTTAGCTTCTTTGGTCTGTGGAGTGTAGCATGGTATCTGTATTTTATGGCTAATATCCACTTATAAGTGAGTATATACCATGTATGTCTTTTAGGGTCTGGGTTACCTCACTTGGGATAAATTTCTCAAGTTCCATCTATTTACTTGCAAAACTCATGTTGTCTTTGTTTTTAATAGCTGAGTGGTATTCCATTATGTAGATGTACCACATTTTCTTTATCCATTCTTCAGTTAATGATACTCTCTTATGCCTGTAGACAGAAGCAGGTTGTCTTCTGAGAGGCTCCATCAGCAACCAACTTAGACAGATACAGATCATCACAATCAAACAGTGATGGAGATTGGGGAGTCTTATGGAAGAATAAGAGGAAGGATTGTGGGCCCTACAGGGGATAGGAACTCTACAGGAATACTAACAGAGTCAAATAATCTGGACCCTTGGGGCTCTCAGAGTCTGAACCACCAACTGAACTACACACATGGGCTGAAGCTAGGCCTCCTCTCACCTATGTAGCAAATGTGCAGCTTGGTCTTCTTGTATGTCCTGAACAACTGGAGTGTGTGTGTGGGTCATTCCACAAGTTGTTGTTTGTACACAGGGTATGTGCTTCTAGCTGGGCTACCTTGTCTGGCCTCAGTGGGAGAGGAAGTCCCAGGGAATTCATTGAGAACAACAAGTCTTCAGTCTCTTGGAAGCCAGAAGAAGTAGGCTCTAATATCAGCAAAGGAATGTCTCAGCAACTAGATAGATAAATTTGCCAGTGAGAGTGAGGGCAAGCAGGGAAGTATCAAAGGCTTCCCTTTTCTGTGTCATTTTATGTGGGCTGCCACAAGAAGGTGTGGCCCAGTCATAAGGTGGGTTTTCCCATATTAAGTGATTTAATCATGAAAATTCTTCCAGGCTTGCTTGGGTTTTAGTTGGTTACAGATGTAGTCAAGTTGGTAAGTAAGATTAGCCATAGAACTATACTAGTAGTTTTTATTTAATTGATGATTCTAATATATTACGGTCAAAGTCATTTGTCATTTCACTACCCAACAACCTTTTCAATTTAGGTTGCTTTCAAAATTGAGATTGTATTGGCACTGGATGATTGAAATTTTCAAGATACTTGAGGTTAAATATCTAAGATAAGATTTTCCACAACCAAGCACTTTAAGGCCAGGGATAATAAAAACACGTTGGAGTGTCCCAAAATGGCCACCAACAACCTCTTGATTCTTTGTATGTACTGCTTCGTCCATTTCAGCAGGGAATGTGAATTTGCTCTACTGTGTCTGTGTTAACATCTTTTCATTTTGTAATAGGATTTTTCTAAGGTGCTACACTGGCTATGAATTTGAGGTTCTGCTAAAACTTCCCAAATACCTAAGATTGTAGCCCTGTACCATCAGACCAAACTTCTCAATGGTTTGCTTTGATCAAAAGACTACAAAGATACCTTATTATATCAGTGCTGGGCCTGGCCTTCATGACTCCTGAGCATCCTCTCTTTTCCTTGGAAGATCAGATACCATGTACAACATCCACTCTATGAATATACCCAGTTGGATGTGTGACAAGACCATAACCCAAGCATAAAGAAAGCCTACCAAAAGCAAGAAGCAGGGTCACAGGCTTGTGACCCTGCTGAATGCTCCGACTGGTTCCAGCCTCTGACACTATCCTAGTTAAGAGCACATGTCAGGGAGTATACACTGTCCAAATTCCTGATTGACAGATCCACATTCAAATGGAACAGATGGATTTTAAGTGATTAAATCGAGGGAAGTTCATCATGTGCTAACCAATAGAACGCAATATCAGTTAACATTTTATTTGCTAACAAAACTAGAATGGCAATTTTGTTTTTAAAATGAACACAAAATGTTCCTTAACATCTATATGAAGTAGCCTATAGTTATTGCTAAATTTCAAGTCATTTTGACACATCAAATCATGAACCACTAAAATTTAATGTTCCTTCCCAAGTAGAAAGTAGAAAACACCATTTCTTTATTTAAACCTTACTGGTTTTACCTGATTTGGATAAGTAACTTCCCTTTGACTAATAATTTTTTTTTGGTTTTCATAACAAAAACTTCATAAATATATGGTGAGAGAAAACTATTACAATACACACCTCCACATGCACTTTGGCAGTTTCAACTATTGTTGTTTACATTATGTAATAATTATCATTTTTGAAGAACCATGCTTGTGATAGTTCTCTATTCATGTGAATCAATCCAAAGAGAGGGAGAAGACATGGAGAGTATCCTTCCTACTACACTCCTGAGACCGCCTTTCTCTTCTCCTTAAGCAGAGGCATATTTTCCACTTAGTGCTCTAGTTAGTGAGCACGAGAATATTGACTCTGAAGCAGAAATGAAGTGATTAGCCTCCTTAAATCCCCAGCAATGGCTGCAGTCAAGTTTCATAAGTGCCTCTGATATAAACATTCCCAGAAACCATTTGCCAAAGGAGCAGCCACTTACAGAAAGGTTGAAATAAAATTTAAACAAGACATTGAACACAGATTTACAATACTCTCATGACAAAAACTGTGGTTTCAAGTTTTTGAGGAGTTTCTGTGGTTTCAACCGAGGACATAGTGTGTGTTGAACATTAGCTATTTGATGCTTAGATGTGGAATCCAAAACCACTTGGAAGGTTTAAACATTGGCAGCCATGAAAACAAACACAAGACCACATTCCCAGAACCTAAAGGAAACCAAAGCAAACATAATAGAAGACAGATGAATTGCTTTCTATATGAATGATAAAGCTGCAAGAAAGCTTAGCTTTACACTGGCAAGGTAATCCTCATAATTACACGTTGGGCACAGTGCAGATTGAAGTGCTATGTGCCATAGTTGCAAGATGAATGCTATGCTCTTACATTCCTTTGGTCTGCGTCATGTGACCATGGTGGATGGAATGAGAATTAGGCAGTAGGCGAAAAGGAACTTTAAGAGAGATGGTTCTTTTTTGTTTGTTTTATTTTGGGTTTTTGTTTTGTTTCCCTGTTGGGAATTTGTGCCAGTGTTGCCCTGTGGCTGAATACTCTTCTATGTGGGTTTGTGCGGGATGGTTTGAAGGTGTTGAAGGTTGGATGTGGACAGGTGGGTAAACTAGGAGTTTGATGATATAGGGTGGTAGGTCAATGTTTTGGTAAGGCTAATGGTTTTAGAAAGCTGACTGTAAGGCTGATTGTAATTTTGTTCCCTACTAAAATGATGTTAGATCATGAGTGCTAAGATGCAGATAGCTGCTTTGTAGGTATTTCCCATTGAGGTAAAAGGGTTCCATTAAGCATGCTGTTTTTCTCCAGTTCATTAAATAATTTGATGCTCTTGGGAATATAAATAGGCCATTCAGTACAAACCCAGTAAGGTGACCCAAGTTGCCTAAATATGGTATGAAAAAGAAATCTCACCTAACAGAGGACTACAGGAAGGATCTAATTTAGCTGTAGAAAGGCCTTATTGTTAAGGAGCTACCTATATCTTGATGCTTTTTGTACTATGTTTCATAGTTTAGTTACTCTTCAGGTGAAATGATCATAAGAAAATCTGTACCTTCCCTGGATAAGTTTGTAAAAATTAAACTAGATTAGCCAGTGGCTAGAAAACACACTGAAGACCAAGCAGAGTCTGAGAGGCTGTGCCAGCCAGCATTAGTGTTCACAGTATCTTCCAGACAAAGAGCAGGGGTTTCAGAAGAAGAATTTGGAAACATGCAGATAGGAACAAGATGGAAATTCTTAACTGAAAAACTTGTTTCTGTGTCTAGAAACTTAGAGTTAGAATGTACATGAGAGTTTGTCATCATTACTTTCCTGCCATTGTCACACTAGTTGATAAGTAAGTATTTGATATACCTTGTACAGAAACATACACACACACACACACACACACACACACACTAGGACATGGTAGTCTAACAACAAACACACAATCTATATGAGCTTCATTGATATAAAGTGTTAGAATTTTTATAAGTGATTGAGATAACCCTATGAAAACTTGCACATCTGTTTTGTGTTTTCTGTTATTGACTGAATGAATCTCCTAGAAAATTGTTTGCTGACAATAGACATTTTGACTACGATTTTATGAGTAAATCTCATGACAGGTTCTAGAAGGCACAACCCGTTATTCATTCACATGTGGTTCACTGGGGTAGAACAGCAGGACTTAAAGTTCAAGTACTGCTTACCTTGTGGGAATCACTGACGTTGACTGGAGTTCCCCTCTTGGCTTTTTTCTCCAAGTGGTTTCTCAGGTTGTTGCTCTAGCATATAGCTTCTTCTTCAACAGAATAGTGAATCTTTACATGTCATGTTAAATCCAAGAGGGCAAAGTGGACGTCTTAAAATCGCTTAAAGCCTGGACCTAGAACCAAGAGCCACAATTGCCTCCTCCTGACTTGCTATGAGAGGAAAACAAAAATCTCTCTTAACCTATTCTGTTGAGGTGCTCTGTTAGGTGGGTCAATGAGTCTTTCCTGCTCCAAGGCTAAAAGCTGGCTTATGTGAAGATTGAGATTGTGTCCTACTCATGGTCTTTGTTCTTTAGCATCAAACCCAAAGGGCTTTCTTAGGCAGCCAGGAATACTGGTGTCAGTATTGCTCCTAGAGCATTGCTGTTACTTTGCTTACCTTGTTTTGGGTTAATCCTCTCTTATTTCAGTTAAAGAGAAAATCTTTGTTGCTTTGAGAATTAGAAATCTTTCTAGGTGAGTTAGATGGCAAGAGATGACCCTATGAATTTCAGAAAGGTGCCCCGAGAAAGAAATGGTAGAGGGCCCAGAATTAAGTGGCAAGAGTAAGCATTACCATTCATGACAATCCTCTAAGGATCCTTAAAGGAAAGGAGCAGGCAAAACTAACGAATTATTACCATAAACCTTACTTTCAATATGCAGTTGAAAACAGTCCATCTACCAACAGTGTAGTCATGAGAATCTGATCATATCATTTCTCCAAACTTCCTAGCTAAGAGAAGGAAGAAACTATACCTTAGGCTCAAAACCTTACTGGGTACATCACAGCTTAGTTTGACTGCATAACTCCAATAGACTGAAAAGTAGCAGATGTTTATTAAATATAAAAAGACAGAAATTAACTACTTTGCTATATCTTGTGTCCCCCCCCCAATCGGTTTCTAGGGATTCTGAAATTAGAAAGGACTACTAAATAATTATCAGAATATGATCCCAGGCCACAAAGAATTAAGAAGCCACACAACAGCAGGCCATAGGAAAATGTCTATTATTTCTAGCTTTGTGACCAAAAGGGTCCCTCCCTCTGTTTTGACAGACACACCCAACCTTTAGACATTATAAAACCACATTGTCATTTACAAGGATCATACTTAAGAATGATATAACCAAGCAACAACAACAGCAATCTCAGAATGTTTCAAGGAAGTTTACTGTTTTGTGTTGGGATGTTTCATAGCTATCCTGGCATGGACATGTCTGGTCAGTTGCAAGTTGGGCTCTCCTGGAAGCCTTTGGAGAAATTGTAGTATAACATGAAGGAGGAAGAAGACCAATGCTGTTGAGAAGGACAGTCCAGAGAAGTCCCATCTTGAACTTTATTCTCCCTTTTCCTCTATCTTTCCTCCCCATTTTCCACTTACTTCCTGTAGGAGTCAGTCACATTGGTGTTTTTCTCCAGAAGATGGGTGCTGGTTGTCCAATATATTATAAATTTATCCATAAAATCTTACCTATTGAAGACTCTGTGTTCTAGGCTGTGGAATAAGCTTAAAGCCAAGATCATCTATTTAAAAACATAGCTGGGAGATGAGCTGAAAGTACCAGTGAATACTGGGAATGCGTCAAAGAAAAGTACTGTTTTTGACTAGTTCCACTTCATGCTCATGTCTTAGCCTTCTTCATTGATTTCTCCTCTTCTTCCTCAAATGTTTGTGCTGAGCATATTTGCCTATACAATTCCTTTGGATGGAAACTTCTAGGCATACAGTTTTTGCTATCTATCTATATGCTAATAATTTCCAAATTTATATCTTAAAGTAAAAATTCCAGGCTCAAAAATGCAAGTGCCATTTGATATATATTAAATTTTGAAAAGCATCTTAACCAACATATTAAAAAATCACTTGAAAAACATACCTTGCCAGGGCTCAGGAAACACACACACACACACACACACACACACACACACACACATATACACCACTTCCTCTTTCAAGGCATCCTATATCAATATTAGTAATGGCTCATTCTTATCCCCCCTCAATTCAATTATTTATGTCATATATCTAGAATTGGTTTCTTATTTTTCTGCTTTATTCGTCCCTAAAATAACTCTATTCCTAGCCAATTCAATTTCTGAAACATTCAGATCTATCTTCTTCCTGTATTTACTATTAAGACTTAGCCTAAGTCTGTAAGATATACTTCAGATGATATGCCACTAACATTTTGGTTTTGTTGTCTATAATCAATTCCCTACTCAGAAGTCAGTGATTTCCTTTAGCAGGCAAGGGTGATTTTGTATACAGTCATTTGCAGTCTTCTCACATACAGAAGGGAGTCTCATAGTGGAAAGCCCTGCATGGACCGATCTTGCCCATATTTCCTACTTCATTCAACACCACCCTCTTACATGGCCCTTGTGCTTCCAGTTTTCAGTTGCTGTCTTAACTCACATCTGTCTCAGCCTCACAGCACTTGTTTTTACTGCCCCTTTGCTTAAAATTCCTTTTAATGATGGAGTCTTACAATTGGCTTGGCAAATCTGATGCTGTCTCCACAGATATTCCTCGGCTGCTACCTCCCATCATACTGTTGTTTCCTTCACCATTCTTCTCATTGTGTGATTGTTCATGGAATTAACTCTCCTGATAATCTTATCTGATTAGTTATCTACTGAGAACAATCAGATGGTCTACTTTGACCACTGTTTGGCAACTGGTGATTTCTCCACAAATATTTGTTGAACGTAAGTTTTGAAACTGAAGATATTTGAGGGTGTTCAATGTACACTCCATAGATAAATGGATGTATGAATGACACACAGCATTTGTTGGTGTTATTCTTGGAAATGACTTTTCTCATACAACTAATCCCACTTTACTCTGTATGGATTAATGTGTATGACTTAGAATTTTGTCCACTGTTTATAGTATAAAATCTATTGGAAGAAGCTGAGGAGGAGGGCGTCCCTGTAGGAGGACCAACAGGCTCAATTAACCTGAACCCCCTGAGATCTCTCAGATACTAGAACACCAACCAGGCAGCATAGACCAGCTGATATGAGGTCCCCAACACATATACAGCAGAGTACTGCCAGGTCTGGATTTAGTCAGGGAAGATGCACCTAACCCTTAAGAGACTGGAGGTTCAGGGGGTTTTAGAGGTCTGGTGGGTGGGGTGCAGGGTCGGGAGGACATTCTTGTGGAGACAAGGGGCAGAGAGCAGGTATAGGATGTGGAGGGTGGACCAGGAGGGTAATAAAATCTGGAGTTTAGAATACATACATACATACATATATACATACATACATACGTACATACTCAACCTAGATTTTAGAGCAAGGGATAGATATTTTTTAAATGCAATACTTTCTTAAAATTATTCCACTAGATTTGAGACTTTTACTATGTTGGAGAATATTACTATCAAGTAACAAATCATTATCATCATCATCATCATTATTATTATATTTTACTTTTTCTTTTACTTTTGACATTATAATATAATTACATCATTTCCCCTTTCCCTTCTCCTCCAAATGCTTCCATACATTTGGCTTGGTCTTTTTTTAATTCTTGGCCTCTTTTTTTTTCATTAATTGTTGTTGCATGCATATATATATATATATATATATATATATATGAATATATATATATATATTCCTAAATATAACCTGATCACTCTGTAAAGTGTTACTTAGTGCATGTTCTAAAGACTGACTATTTGGAATTGGAAGACTAATTGGTGTACTCTTCCCAAGGAAGACTATTTCTCTCACTTTCAACATTCCTTTGTGCCTGTAAATCTTTTGGGTTGGGATGAAGGCCATGTGTTCTTTCTTTCCCTCATCCACTTTGGTATTTCTAATGTCTTTGTTTGGCTCATGTTTACATAATCATATTGATGAGATTCTTTTTTTTTTTTTTTTTTTTTTTTACTCATGTAGCTTCAGACATTACTAGAAAACACAACAATTTCACAGAAAATTCCTTAATCTGGTTCTTACAATCTTTCCATCCCCTCTTCTGCAGTTCTCCCCGGCATTAGGTGAAGGAGCGCTTTATAGATGAATCCATTGTGACTGGGCTCCACAGAGTTAAATTTGAATAGTTGGTGGTCTCAGTCGGTTGCAAAGAGAAGTTTGCTTGATGAGGGATGAGCACTACACCTACCCGTGGGTAGAAGAGCAAATGTTTAGACGGTTATTGGGGATTTGCTGGGTTAGTAAAGTGGCAGTTGTGGGTTCTCCTCTAAGATCTATGATTTAACTGGCCCTTGGTGGTTGGTTAGGTTTCTAGTAGCAGGTATAACTTTTCTCTTTTGAGCAGGCCCTGAGTCTAATTAGAGAGCTGTCAAGTACCACCAAGGTATACTTGCCACTACTGCTCTCTTAGGGTTATTATGCCATCCTGGTTGTTGTGCCCAACCTTTAGAAGCTTACACACTGATCCTGAGTTCTATGGAAATTTGTTTTCAGAGAGGAGAAATTCAAGTAAGTTCCACCTCAGGGGCCCCTAAACCTTGTTCTAAAAGCATGGGGTCTTTAGCAATAGGGACTTACCTTCCATCTCTTGGAGAGGGTGGCAACCAAAGGCAATAGTGACAGCCTGAAATGTTTTGGGAGTTTCTTGAACAACCCTGACCAACAAGTCAAATGAGGATTTTTGGTGCCTGATGTTGGGGGTTTTTGTTAGGTGGTTTTTGGCTTTCTTTCTTTCTTTCTTTCTTTCTTTCTTTCTTTCTTTCTTTCTTTCTTTCTTTCTTTCTTTCTATCTTTCTCTCTCTCTCTCTTTCTTTCTTTCCTTATTATACTAGTTATTATTATAATGATTAGATATATGTTGTATTATAGGCTTTGCTTTTAGGTAGTTAATAGTGTGAGTCCTTATGAAATTTTCAGACATGTTATTTTATCCTCATCCCTTTCTTCTGTGTTTGTCACTATTTGCACCATTCTTAGACTACCCTCAGTCTTTTTTTTTTTTCTCATCCCCCTGATCAGATCATTTGTATCCTGCTTCCTCCATCTCTATTGTTCCTCTACTTGCTACTGGATCCATGGTTTCTTTCAACTTACTTGGCTCTTGAAGTTACTCATGGATATGTACCCATATCTAATGATTTAGAGTTTGGAGCTCTGATGAGAAAAAGCATGTGATATTTGCCTTTCTGGGTCAAAGTTCATGATTTCACTTATCTTTATAGCTGATTAGTATTCCATAGTATTCCTACGTACCACATTTTCACTATTACTCAGTTGAAGAGCATTTAAGCTGTTTCCATTTCCTACTTGCTGTGAATAGAGCCGCAACAAATATGGCTGAGCAAGTATCTGTGGAGTCAGACATGTAGTTTTTTATACTCCATATTTTATTTCCTGCCCCCTCATCTATCCTCTGACTATTCCACATCCCACACTGCCTCCCCACCCCTTGTCTCCACATGGATGTCCCCACTCCCCAATCCACCTGACCTCAAAACTCCCTGGGACCTCCAGTCTCTTGAGGGTTAGAAGCATCATCTCTGAATGAACACAGACCCGGAAGTCCTCTACTGTATGTGTGTTGGGGGCCTCATATCAGCTGGTGTATGCTGCCTGTTTGGTGGTCAGGGTTTGGGTCCGGATTAATTGAGACTGCTGGTCCTCCTACAAAATTGCCGTTCTCCTCAGCTTCTTTCAGCCTTTCCTAATTCAAAAACGGGGGTCAACTGCTTCTGTCCATTGGTTGGGTGCAAATATCTGCATCTGACTCTTTCAGCTGCTTGTTGGGTCTTCCAGAGTGTGGTCATTCTAGGTTCCTTTTTGTAAGTGCTCCATAGCTTCAGTAGTAGTGTCAGACCTTGGAACCTCCCCTTGAGCTGGATCTCACTTTGGGCCTGTCACTGGACCTTCTTTTCCTCAGGCTTCTCTCCATTTCCATTCCTGTAATTCTTTCAGACAGGAACAATTATGGGCTAGAGTTGTGACTGTGGGATGGCAACCCCATCACTCACTTGATGTCCTGTCTTTCTGCTGGAGGTGGGCTCATAAATTTCCTCTCCCTGTTGATGAGAATTTCATCTAAGGTCTCTTCCTTTGAGTCCTGAGAGTCTCTTACCTCCCAGGTCTCTGGTGCAGTCTGGAAGGTCCCCCCAACCTCCTAATTTCCTAGGTTGTCTGTTTCCATTTTTTTCTGCTGGCTCTCAGGGCATCAGTCCTTTTTAGATTTTTGAGAATTCTCTAAACTGATTACCACAGAGGCTGTACCAGTATTCAATCCCACCAACAGCATATAAGGGTTCTTTCTCCCCATACCCCTCTCCAGCATTTGCTGTAGGTCATTTTGTTAATCTTTGACATTCTCCCTGAGGTAAGATGAAATCTCAAAGTTATTTTGATTTGTATTCCTTTAATTGCTAGGCATTATGAATATTTTTGAGATATTTCTTAGCCATTGTTTTTATTTTTCTTTTGAGATTTTTCTGTTTAGGTTCCAGGCCTATCTTTTGAATGGATCATTAATATTTCTACCACATATATATAAATGGTATTAATCCTCTGTCAGATGTATAGCTGGAAGATTTTCTCCCGTTTTGTAAGTTTCGTACTCATTCTGTTGATTGTTTATTAGTGCAGAGGGTTTAGTTTTGTGAAGTCCTCCATGTCAATGGTTGACCTTAATTCAATGGAGTCCTATCAGCAAATCCTTTCTAACAGTTATATCATGAAGGGGATTGCCCACATTTTCCTCTAGCAGTTTTGGAACTGTACATTTCAGGTTTAGGTCTTTTATTCATTTGGAGTAATTTTTTTTTCTATATATATATATATATATTCTATATAACGCAGCTCTAAATCCATTCCTAGCCTGTGGGCGTGCAGCTTTCCAGCACCATATGCTAAAGACGCTTCCTTTTCCTTGTTTGTTTGTTTTGTTTTGTTTTTCCAGCTTACACTTTTGGAGTGTGTCAAGTAATATGTGACTGAAGCTATGTGTGTTCATGTTTGGATCTTAAAGTTCTTTTTCATTGATCTACATGTCTGTTTTTGTGACAATAACCATGTTTTTTAAAAAATACGATGGCTCTGTAATGTATCTAAGACCTGGAATTGTAACCCTTCCAGCATTGTTCTTTTTGCTCAAGATTGATTTCAATCTGAGGTCTTCTGTGTTTCCATATGAATTTTAGATTTTTTTTTCTATTTCTGTGAAGAATGAGGTAGGAATGTTGATTGGGATTTTTTTTTTTGAATGTACAAGTAGCTTTTGGTAGAAAGGTCATTTTCATGATGTTAATTCTATCAATCCTTTGGTGTGGGACACCTTTCCATTTTCCTAGTATGTTTTTCTATGTCTTCCATTTAAAGTGTAATGTTTTCATTATAGAGTCCTTCACTTTCTTAGTTGGGATGTTTTAGATATTTTTCTTTGAGGTGATTGTAAATGGGAGTGTTCCCTTCTCCATGTTTGCTGTTAGCATATATAAAACCAACTGATTTGTGCTTTAGTTGATTCAGTCATTTCTGGAAACTTTCTGGTAGAATTTTTGAGATGTCTAATGTTAGGATTTTTGGAATCTCTAATTTGGAATCACACCCAAGTGAGGGATGTGTTGTCTCCAGAATCCAAATAGACCCACTAAACGTTGTGCTTCTTTCTTGGTTGTAGGAGGGGCCAGGTGCAATAACTTATCTTTCACCTTAGAAGGAATATCTCTGCATGCCCCACACCACTGGACTCCTAAGAATTTCACTGAGGTAGATGGTCCTTGAATTTTGGTTGGATTTATTTCCCATCCTCTGATACGCATATGTGTTACCAATGAGTCCAAAGTGGTTGCTACTTCCTGCTCACTTGGTCCAATCAGCATAATGTCATCAATATAGTGCACCAATGTGATATTTTGTGGAAGATCCAAACGATCAAGATCCCTTCTAACTAAATTATGACACAGGGCAGGAGAGTTAATATATCCTTGAGGCAAAACTGTGAAGGTATACTGTTGGCCTTGCCAACTGAAAGCAAATTGCTTCTGGTGGTCCTTATGGACAGGTACTGAGACTCCATCTCTATACATTATGTCATCTGCATATAAGGATGGCTTGAATTCCTCTTCTCTTATTTGTTTCTCTTTAATTTCCTTCTCTTGTCTTATTGCTCCAGCTAGTATTTTGAGCACAATGTTGAAAATGAGGAGAAATTGTGAACATTCCTGTTTAATTTCTGACTTCTATAGGTTTGCTCCAAGATTTTCTCTATTTAGAATGATGTTGACTGTGGGTTTTTTTGTACAAATCTTTTATTGGGTTGAGGTATTTTCCCTCT
This sequence comes from Mus musculus, assembly GCF_000001635.26. Classification (NCBI taxonomy): domain Eukaryota; kingdom Metazoa; phylum Chordata; class Mammalia; order Rodentia; family Muridae; genus Mus; species Mus musculus. The sequence goes on along the minus strand of NC_000085.6, from coordinate 14,210,936 downwards.
AGCCCTATAATCTCTAGAAATTTTATCATGATAGTGTGTTGGATTTTGTTAAAGGCCTTTTCTGTATTTATTGAGATGTCTTTGCAATCATTGTGTAGTTTAGCACACTTATTGGCTTGCATCTGTTCATGCATCCTTCAGGAAGAAAGCAAACTTGGTCCTGGAGGAAATATAATTTTGATGTATGACAGGTATACTGGCTTGTATCTCTCTCTCTCTCTCTCTCTCTCTCTCTCTCTCTCATATTTCTTGATTTCTTCTTTGACCCAGTCACCATTCAGGATTGAATTGTTTAATCTTCATGAATTTGTGTATTTACTAGAGACTTGGTATATTAGAGTGATACTGGCTTCTTAGAAGGAGTTTTATATGTTCCTCTGTTTCTATTTATTTGACTATCATAAGTATTGGCTCCAGATTGGCTTTAAAAGTCTGATAGAATTGTATGAACCCAGCTGTTCCTGGACTTACTATTTAGCTGGGAAGATTTTTATTACTAGTTCAGTCTCTTAATTTGTTATGGGTTTGTTTATGTTGTTGAATTCTTTGTGGTTTATTTTTGGTTGTTTGGCTAAATCTAGAAATTCATCCATTTCTCTCAGATTTGAAGTTTAATGGAGTACAAAGTTTAAAGGTATATTTTTAGAATAGTAATTTCTTTGGGGTCTTCGATAACGTTCCCCTGTTTATTTCATTTTTGACTCTATTAATTTGGGTCTTGTCTTTTTTCTTTTAGTTAGTTAGGCCAAGGGTCTTTCAATCTTGCTTATATTCTCAAAGAACTAACTCTTATATCTGTTCATTCTTTTTATTGTTTTTGGTTTTGTCTCATTGATTTCTGTTCTTCTTCTTATTATTATTAATTATTATTATTACTATTATGTCTTTGACTGAGATTGGGCTTTGTTTTTTCTTGTTTTTCCAACTTTTTGAGTTAGACAATTAAGCCATTTAATTGCACTATTCCAGATATTTCAATATAGGCACTTAGAACTATAAATTTTCCTTGCAAGCCTGATTTCATCAGTGTACCAGAAGTTTTGTAATGTGTTTTATTTAGCTGCAGAAAAAATTTTCCTCCTTTCTTGATTTCTTCTTTGACCCATTCACCATTCAGGATTGAATTGTTTAATCTTCATGAGCTTGTGTATTTACTAGAGACTATATTTTTGCTGTCAGTTTTAAGTTTTATTGCATTGTAGGAAGATACAATACAAGAACTTATTTGAATCTGTTTTTTAATTTTTAAAGATTTGTCTTGTTTTACAGGGTGTGGTATATTTTTGAAAAACTTCTTTGTACTGCTGTGTAGAAGGTACGTGTATTTGGTGTTTTGGTAAATTCCATTTGCTGTTTGACGTTAATTAAATCTGGTATTTTTCTGTTAACTTTTTGTATTGGTCTAGTGGAGAAAGTGAGGTATAGAAGTCAGCTCCTATTAAGGAGTTGTTGTTTGACCGTGTCTTTAAATCCCGCGCTACATTTTTAAAAAGATGAAAAAAGGGACCAGAGTTTGGTGTATGCATGTTTAGTAAAGAAATATCTTCTCGATTAACTGTTATCTTGACTGCAATAAGATGTCATTCTTTATATATTCTGATTAGTTATAGTTTGAGTCTATTTTGTTTGATGTTTGGATAGCAATGCCTATCTTTAAAGATAAGATGTGTTTCTCTTTTTTTTTTGCATAAAGGGTTTATTTTGAATGCTTTAAGGAAGGATAGAGTTACATCATAATTATAAAAATTACTTACAGAATTAACAGAGATGTACCGTGTATACTTCTAAATGCAGAGAATAGGGCACTGTTTCCATGATGTAAGGATATGTTTCTTATAGACAACAGACAAGTGGATTTTTGTATCTTGATCCATTTAGTATGTCTATGTCTTTTGAGTGAAGAATTGAGGCTATTAATATTTAAAGTTATTATTGAAGTGTTGGTTAATTATTGTCATTATGTTAATTTTTGATATTGGTGTTTGTGTTTTTAGAGGTTCTTTGTGTTTTAATAACCATGGCTTTGTATTTCCTTCCATACTTTCGATACCATGCCTCTCTTCAACCTGAAATATTGCTACCTGTATTTTCCTTAAGTGTGATTTATTTGATATACATTATTTTAGTCTGTTTATATTGTGCAACTTCCCCCCCCCCTTAACTATGGCAGATAGATTTTTCTGGGTATATAGTGTAGGCTGGCTAGCATAGTCTTTTAGGACTTGCAATGTATTATTCCAGGCTATCCTGGCTTACAAAGTTTCCATTGAGAAACCAGTTGTTATTATGATGGACTTTCCTTCATATATGTATTGAAAGCTCCAAGAGAAAAAAATGCCAAGTTACTTTGCTTTGCATACTTAATGTTTTTATATGATATGCTGTGGGGGATTTTCTCTTCTGATCTTGTCTATTTGGTGTTCTGTGTACTTCATTTATCAGTATGGATTTCTTTAGTTTGGAGTTTTTTTTCCTATGATCTTATTGAAAAATTTGCTTATTCTATTGTCTTGGGGTTCTTCTCTCTCAGCTCTGCCTATAATTTGAAAGTTTCTTTTCCTGGAATTACGTAATCCTGCCTTTTCCTGTTATTATTGTTTTTATTTTTTTATTCCTTACTTATTTGATCTAGATATTCTTTATCTTTGAGTCCTGATATTCTATCTTGTGCTTGATTCATTCTTGTTGTAAGGATTTCCTTTGAGTTTTCTTATGAGTTATTGTATTTGTCGATTCCATCTTTATTTAATCTTGGATCCTCTTTGATGTTTCTCTCTCCTTTTTGAACTTCATTCTCAAGTTCTGTATTGTCTTCTTCATTTCTCTCAGCAGCATGTTTGTGTTTTCTGGGGCATCACTCAGGAATTTATTCTTAAGTTCTTTCTACTTAATTTTATTAAACTATTTCTTCGTGTCTTCTTTAAATTTCTTGAATTCTCCAATCAACGTTCATGACTGTACTTTTAAATTCTGTATCCTGGAGTTCATCTAGATAATTCTTATTAGTAAGCATTTCTTTTACAAGACTACTAAGATTTAGAGAGAAATTAGTGGCTTGATATTTTACATTGTAACTTTGCAATGAGTGTGGGAATATGTATTTCTTTTGTTAATTCTAAGTTTATACAGACAGAGCAGATTGGGGCAGAAAAGAGGAATTGCAGACAGGTTGGACCTAGTGGTTGAAAATGGCTTGAATGAATTGAAGTCAGATGTACAAAAGGGTCTGGCATGGTGTATAGAATGTGCTTCCTGGTCAAATGTTAGAGATAAATCTGCCAACATATAAAGGTTTTATATGTCCTGGAAATGGTCTGTGGGTTTGGGACAGGAGAAGTCCTAGCAGAAGCCTAGAGATTAGATGAGGCTTGTCATGAGATTCTTAGGCAAATGCATGGAACTAGAAAATATCATCCTGAGTGAGGTAACCTAATCACAAAAGAACACACATGGTATGCACTCACTGATAAGTGTACATTAGCCCAAAAGTTCAGAATACCCAAGACACAATTCATAGGCCACATGAAGTTCAAGAAGAAGGGAAACCAAAGTATGGGTGCATTGGTCCTTCTTAGAAGGGGAAACAAAATACTCATGGGAGCAAATACAGAGACTAAATGTGGAGCAGAGACTATAGGAAAGGCCACCCAGAGACTGCCCCACCTGGGAATCAATCCCATATACAGCCACCAAATTGAGACCCTATTGTGCATGCTGACAGGAGCCCGATATAGCTGTTTCCTGAGAGACTCTGCCAGAGCCTGACAAATACAGAGGTGGATGCTCACAGCCAACAATTGGACTGGTCCCCAATGGAAGAGTTAGAGAAAGGACTGAAGTAGTTTAAGGGGTTTGCTACCCTACAGGAATAACAACAATATCAACCAACTAGAACCCCAAGATCTCCTAGTAACTAAACTACCAACCAAGGAGTACACATGAAGGGACTCATGGCTCCAGCTGCATATGTAGCAGAGGATGGCCTTGTAGGGCATCTATGGTATAAGAGGCTTTTATTCCTGTGAAGGCTTAATGTCCCAGTGTAGAGAATGCCAGGGCAGGGAGGCAGAAGTGGGTGTGTGAGTGTGGGAACACCCTCATAGAAGCAGGGGGAGGGATAGTAGGGTAGGGCGGTGTCCAGGGGAAACCGGGAAAGGGGTTAACATTTGAAATATAAATAAGTAAACATCAGGGTCCTAGAGGCTTGTTCAGATGGATACACCAAAGACCAAAGGCACATAGATGGTTTCTGCCTGAAACAAGTCTGGAATCAAGGGTTTGTTTCCCATGGTTAAATTACTTGGGACCCTGCAATGTTTTTCCTATGATAAAATTTGATGTGTATAGTATGTGTGATATACATATACATATAACACAGGTGGTGATAATTTGGTGTCAGTCCTAGTCTTGTCTTGTTTGGGACAGAATCTCTTAGATGTTGACCACTATGTGTGCATCAGGCTAGATGGCCAGTAATCTTCTGTGGTTTTTACTGTCTCTGCCTTCCATCTTGCCAAAGAAGTTTACATAGGTTCTGGGGACTCAAACTCTCTCTCTCTCTCTCTCTCTCTCTCTCTCTCTCTCTCTCTATATATATATATATATATATATATATATATATATATACACACACACACACACACACATATATACATACATATACATACATATATATATATATATATATATATATATATAACTGTAGATATATACACAAACACACATATATAATCTTTATATATTCTATATGCATATTGGGACAACACAATACAGAACTAAAAAACATCAGTATTCAAGTGGTCAAGCTTATTGTACTTTCCGTGAGTTTTTGTTCCTGAGGCCAGGAAGAATCTTTTGTTAACTTTTTAAAGAGCCACATATATATTTAAAGTTAAACTACTGTAAATCATGTGAAGTTTCCAATTAATTTTTCAACAGTAAATAAGAATGGTTCCTCCTTCTTTGCCAAACACTTGCAATTGCTTGGGAGACTACATGGACACTTTCTGAAGTACTCAGGCTGCCTCCTCAGATCTGCTGTTTTCAGCTTGGACTTACTCTACTATCATCATTCCATGGGCCTCTGGTAAACATATTCCCAGGTTCACAGAAAGGCCAGTGGAGAACACTCTGCAATTTTAAGGGCCTCCAATGGAGGAGCTAGAGAAAGTATCCAAGGAGCTAAAGGGGTCAGTAACCCTATAGGGGGAACTACAATATGAACTAACCAGTACCCCCTGAGCTCGTGTCTCTAGCTGCATATGTATCAGAAGATGGCCTAGTCGGCCATCATTGGGAAGAGAGGCCTCTTGGTCTTGCAAACTTTATATGCCTCAGTACAAGGGGAATGCCAGGGCCAAGAAGTGGGAGTGGGTGGGTAGGAGGTGGGGTGGGGGGCTGGGGGACTTTTGGGATAGCATTTGAAATGTAAATGAAGAAAATACCTAATTAAAAAAATAAATTAAAAAAAAGCCTTCAACTTAACATTTCTGTTTTAATCTACAGTAAAAAGATCTGTTAGCTGGTAAGTCTGATAGGTAGCTCTGAGGTTGCTATCTTTCATTTCTTTTCTTTGGTATAGCAGCAAATCTTTAAGCTCTCCCATTTTGGTGATGTAGCATCTATTTCCAAAGGCAACTAAGAGTGTGTCAACTATTTTATGTGTCATCAGTTCAAATTCTTCCTGCAAAAGACTGATAACATTGAACTAAAGAGTTAAAAGACTGATATTTTCATGACCACCACCCCCCCCCCACCCTTGTCTTAAGTTTCCAGTCTTGGTTTTCCAAACCTGTTATCCCCTACCAAACTTTTCCAGAAGGTACTTTATTCATGTCCTCAAATACACCTTTAAAAAAAGTGTATAAAAGGACGGCTGCACCAAAGCAAATTCTTAGTACCTTGCATTTAAGAGAAGAAAAATTTATATCCTGAGTAAGACAATAATATAAAGATTTATTTGATGATCTGATTCTACTGAAGAGATACAATGTTGCCACATGTATGTTTGTGCTACTGCTTATTCCAGAAGGAGGAGAAAATGCTATAAATACTGGTGTAAAACACTGACACAAATGGGGAAGACAGTTAATAGACTTGAAGATTGGAGGGAGTTAATTAGGTCGGTAACTATTCATGGTGTTACAAGTTTTATTACCTTGGTGTATCATGTAGGAAAATGTCCTTTCAGGGATGTGTTAACCTGAAATATTTTTTATAAAAGTATTTTTCAAAGTGTGGTTAAGGGACTGCATTCTGAAATATCTGCTCATTTTACATGTCTCATGTCTCACCTGAGTCAGACAAAACGCAGTACCAAATGGGAACAGCCTTGGAATCTATATGTTAAGGAAGGACCTCAGATTGTTTCATCGATTAAAACATTTGTAAATCTCTGCTTTATATCCTGTGAGTAAAGCGTTTATATTCTCATCCAGATCTTCTTCTTCAAATTCAGAATCTATTCAGAGAAGAATGTTCTGGAAGACTTTGAATTTCATCTTGCCTTGCCAACCAAAAGTGCAGGAGCCACTGTAGACTCTACTCCCTCCCTCAGCCAGCACTCCACTTATTGCTAAGTGCTCTTATGTCAAGCTTCTTAGAATTCTTAAGTCTATCTCATCCTCTCTATCTCCACCTTTTCTAACATATCAACTGATAATGGCTTTTCATCTGTAAAGTGATGAGACGTTGCAGAATATATCACCCCCCTTTATGAGCCTCTAACAAGTGATATGAGAAGGAGGAACAGTGGGGATGCTCTGGCATATGTGCAAGCAAGAAGTCTTTCTGTTGTTTGTAGAAAGTGGAAAGCAATATAAAATGCTTGGTCTGTTTTAATTATCACTATTGAAAAGCATTAGCAATAAAATACTCCTTGCTGTAGAACTGTTCCCATTTAGACCCTGCCCCTCCACAGTTTATGCATATTTCTGCTATCATCATATATACCACTTTATGTAATTGTTTGCATATTTTCCCATCATTCTAAATTGTAAGCTCTTTATTGATTTCTCAGAGGTCAGCCAAAAGGATTTCTTTGTGTTATGGAAGTTTAATGCTAATAAATATAAATCATATATATTGAGATAAATTAATTATTTTAGAACTATGTACAGGGATGATAAAATTGCAAGATTAGTTATGTGTATATGAATACTCATTCATGCAAAAATTTCTAGAAATTGTGGGAGAGGGATTATACAAATGTAGGTTGCTTATGAAAATAAGATGTCATTGTGTGTGTGTGTGTGTGTGTGTGTGTGTGTGTGTGTGTGTGTAGTACTTGGTGTTGAACCCATTCTACCAGTGAGCTATCCTCTGGATTAAGTAACTGAAAGACAAACTCCCTGACAAAATCACTAATTGAGTAAGTCACTCCCCTAATACTCACTAGGGAGCACATTAAGACACACCGTACACATAAACACACACACACACAGACACACACAGGCACATAGACACACAGGCACACAGACAGACAGACAGGCACATAGGCACACAGACACACACAGGCACACAGACAGACAGACAGACAGGCACATAGGCACACAGACAGACAGATAGGCAGACAGACAGACAGACAGACACACAAATACACACACACACCAGATGACCTTGGAAAATCAGGTTCACAATGAGAAAGGAACACAGAACAGACTTGCTACTTATATACTCAAGTATTATATAAGAATGTTTCTATAAACTTTCATTCATTATGGAATTTGGTGTCCTTAGATTATAAGGTGTAAAGAGTTTCTCTTAAGTTAAGTCATAGCCATAGTGACATCAGGGCACACACTATTCTGTGCCTGTATGATGCTGGTGAATACATTTACAATGGTAGCTATAGAGAAATATTTGTTTGTAATTCTGTATCACATATACTCTCTGATACTGATTATAAACAACTCCTGGTTTATAAATGTACTCTGGCTCTACTCTTAAATATATTTTTAGAGGGTATCTTCTATATAGTAAAGCTAACTGAAACACTTCAGGGGTCCTTCAGTGGGGGATGTCTTCCCCACCAAGGCATCTCTTTCAATGTGACGGTTCCAGAAGGCCTTATGGTAGGATGAGGTGTAGAAAACAGTGATATCCATGATTCTGATCTTGTCAAGAAACAAGCTAATGTATGTCTTTATGCCTTAGCTTTTCACAAGTTAAAATTTAAAATAGTAAAAAGCTTATATAGCATGAAAATATTTTCATACAGCTCTACAATATACTTATATTTTAAGCTGCATTATCATAAAAAGTAAAACAATTATAGCATTAGAGGGTCATGAAATTGCTTCCTATGAATATGTAGGGCTACATTCTGTAGCTTCCTGGGGCACATGATATGCTGCTGGCAGAGAACATGCCATATCTGTAAGTATATCATCTGCTTTTTGCCACCCATGATCACCCACAATACAGTGGCCATTGCTTTCATTCACTTTTAAAATGGTATTATTCATTTCATCGTCCTTGTGTTTTGAGAGCTTGTACATTTTGGATAAAAGATTCTTATTAGTTATGTCTTCTGCAAATATTTTCTCCTAGTCTTTGGCTTGCCCTCAGGTAGGCATTACCTCATTACAAAGACACCATTTCACTGAATTCTGACAGTCTGTTCTTCATCTTGTTTGATGTACTATATGTAATGTGTCTTTTTTCCCCCTGTGGCTATTTCAAGATTTTTCTCATTTCTTTGATTTTTATCAGTTTGAATTTTTATGCGCCTAGTTGTAGTTTTCTTCATATTTATCTTACTGTGAGATGCCAGAGATTCTTGTAATAAATTTTAATGTGTTTTGTAATTATTTCTTTCAATACTTTTTTCATTTGTTTCTTGTCTCTTCTTCTGAGTCCTCAGTTATGAATGTATTATATTGCTAGATAGTAGCTCATGGACCAGGGAAGCTCTATTCATTTCATCTGATGGATTTTCTTCCTTTCCTTAGAGAATAATTTCCATTATTTTGTCCTTAAGTGCATTGGTCTCTTTCTTGCTTTTCCAATATGCTGTGCCTCTCAGTAATTGTTTCCTTTAAGTATAAAACTCCTTTGCTTTTAAATTTCACTTAGTTGTTTGGGGGGTGTTTTTCTGTTGATATATTCTATCTGCTCATTTGTTAAGATCACTTTTAAATTCCTTAATATATTTATCATAATTTTATGGTTTCTATTCTATATTGTTAGTTATCTCTATGTTTTAAAAGACAGTATTATTATTTTCAGTTATGCTCCATTTTCCTGCAACCTTGAAGTTTCTGAAACTTATAACAAAAGTTCAGTCAACTTGTTTTCAAGTACAAAATTTTATTGTCATTGAGTTGTTGAATGAGTTGTTCATGTATATAAACATATATTAAGTTATGCATTAATAAAAGGTAATATACAATGTAATTAGACATAATTAAAAGAATGCAGATCAGATAACACAGTATTTAAAGATAAAAGTCTCTAAACCCCTTACATGTAGGCTTTGACTTATACTGTAGCATTTTATTGTAAATGACCATTATATTTCACATCAACTAATGCATTTCCTTCTAAACTAGTCTTCCTGCTTTTGTTATTGCGTCTTGTCATTTATTTTAAGTACATACATGAAGTTTTTGTCTTAAAATTTTTCTATGTAGAAACTGTCAATGGCTTTCCATATCTGAAAGCAAAGGCTTTGACCCAGACAGTAAACCCTAGCTGAAGTCTGACATTTCATCTGCTTCCCCTTTTAAACGTCTTGCATCCATCCCTCATCACTACTTGTTCACACTGATGCTATGGTGTGACATTAGGAAGACACAGTTGAGTAGGGTGCCAAGAACCAGGTTTATCTCTAACAGATAGAATGGCATCTCTCCTGGTGTACTTACTGTTAGGGTAGTTTCTGGGTCATGCAATGTTCCAGTTGCAGTAATGATCAGGGAGAAAGCTACTGGTCATATCTCCTGATCCCATCGTGGTTTTAATTGAGATCTTCACTCCTTTATGATGGATGTTTGCTGAGTTTCAGCTGGCCTCAATCTCTTGAATCCTAGGAAGAAGGGCTCTAATACATTTAAATTCTTTCTTGGAAACAGACCTCGCTTTGATTTTTCTTCACATTATTCTAAATGCACTGGAATTAAAAATTCCAAATTTCTTCCTACTGGGTGATTTTCATTGTCCTTTTGATTATTTTAAGAATATGTAGTCTTACTACATATTTGTTTGGTAATTGAAACCAATTTTGCTCATGCCTATACTGCCACATGTATTACATATATTCCTTTTGTATCACATGATATTATTCATGATACAGTCCATGGAAAGTTATTGGTTGTGGGACTATGATAGGGAGCCTGTTTTCTAGTCAAGAGAGACTTACTCTGGAGACCCAGTAGAAACTCTACAAGGGATGGGACAGTGAGCCCTGCTCTCAGACACACAGGTGCCTGACAGCATGGAACCCCAACTTCATAATCTTGTGACTATAAGTCATGCAGACAATGTCCTAAGCTCCTGGCATTCTGGCTAGACTCCACCCTCACAGTTACCTGACAATACCCAGATATGCTCCTCCCCACAGTTACCTGGCAACAACAAGGTAGCCCAGCTCACTATAAAAGGAGCTGCTTGGCTCCTTCTCTCTCCTTTAAGCTCTTACCTTTCTTATTTTCATCTCTAGTGCTCCTTCTCCTCCTCCCTTACCCCTTCTCTCCACATGGCCATGGCTGGCCTCTCCTTTTCTACCTTTTCTCTTTCTCTCTGCCTTTCTACAATAAAGTTCTAAAACCATAGGCCATCTCTGTTCAAGGCCCACCATACTTGAACGATGGAATAGGTTTTTCCCTAAAGAGCCCGGTCTAACCTCCCTCCAGAAGGCCTTCCTGTGCTCCAGCAACAGACCAGACTCTCACCTGTGTAGGAACTACCCAGAAGCACCCCCACTTCCCTGCTCTCTTTTCCTTTTGGCCCTGGGGATGACTGAGCTGTCCCCAGGGCCCCCACTTTGTTCTCAGCTCTTTTGCAACATACGGCGGCATCTGGGATGTCAGAGACTGAGAGCCTGTTATCTTTGGCCTCCATGAGGCCCAAAGACCTAGGACTGCTCCCTGTCCACCCCCTGAAAACTGGGGTTCTGTGGATTCCCATAGCCAGACACCCACTTGCGTCTGCCTGTCCAGAGCACCGGAACTCTGGCGAGACGTGGGTTCTCTCCCACCCCCTTTATTTCCCCACGCCCTCTGCCCTACAATTGGTGCCCACAAAAAGTGCTTCTGACAGATATTTTCATTGAAAATAAATTCAGTTGTATGATGGGGGAATTTGAATCCAATGGTATCTGTATTTTTTTTTTTTTTTGGTTGCAAATGTATAATTGTAGAGCATTTTAAAGAACACACAGGATGGAAGGGGAAAGAAGGCTAGCTATTTGACTAATACCATAGAAGAAGAACTGTCATCTGTGGGCAAACTCCAAATACTCTTTCTTTCTTAAATACTAATGATGAGAATGCTAGGCAAGTCAGTGGCTTTTGCAATATGGCTATGTTACACCTTAGTAGATTAGACTTCAAGCATTATTTTGAAGTTAATTTCTCTCTACCTGAGGGAATTAAAGAATCCTTTTAAATATTTTTAAAATATGTAGTTTAACTAGGAATAGCTATTAATTACAATGTGTAAAATGAATTTGATTAACTCTGAAGTACTGTCTTAGGGTTTCTATTATTCTGAAGAGACTCATGACCATAGTAACTCTTATAAAGGGAAGCATTTAGTTGGGACTGACTTACAGTTCAAAGTCTTACAGTTGTCATCATGGCAGGCAGCAGGGCATCATGCAGGCAGATATGGTGTTGAAGAGGTAGCTGAGAGTTCTACCATCTAGATGTTAGACAGCAAGAAGAAAGAGTGACACTGGCCTTGGCTTGAGTTTCTGAAACCTCAAAGCCCACACCTGTGACACACTTCCTCCTACAAGGCTACACTACCAATAATGCCACTCCCTATGAATCTCTGGGGGCCATTTTCATTCGAAGTGCCACATTCCATTCCCTGGCTTTCTTAGGCTTATAGTCGTATCACAATGCAAAATGCATTTATTTCAATATCAAATTTTCCATAGTATTTAACAGTCTCATTCTTATTTTAAAGTCCATGTCCAAAGACTCATGCAATCTAACTGTAACCTCTGTAAAGTCAAAATCAAAAAGAAGATAACATGCCATAGGTTATATATTACCATTCTAAAAGGGATGAAAGGGAGGATAGTGAGGAACTACTGGACCAAAATAAGACCAAAAAACAGCTGGGCAAACTCCTAACTCTGCATGTCCATGTCTGATGTCAACAAACTCTTCAGATCTCCAACTTCAACTCTTTTCAGATTTGTTGGTTACAAGCATACATCTTTCTCTTGGGCTGGTTCTACTCCCTGTTAATAGCTTTCCCTGGAGGTTTCCCATAATTTTGATGTCTCCAAGTTCTTGGGTATCCAAAACAATTCTGGCTTCACCTTCACAGCTTCACACAATGGTCTCTCTAGGCCTCCATGCAGGGTCACCTGTGTCATATTCCTTGCCTCAGTGGCTTTCCTTAGTCATGGAAGGAGATTCCATGACTAAGGGATCTACCATTCATAAAATGAAGACCAGAGGGGTTAGGCTTGCAGGATCATTTTAAGCCTATTAGGAAAATTCCAGGGAGGAGTAGGTGACTTTTTTCCTGATTGGCTAGCTTAGACTCCAGAGCATGGATGTCTATGGAATTGGTTAGGGCTCTGGGGACTTCCCAGAATGATTGCTGTGGGGCCTGGGAACTGTTGCTGATTCATTTTGTTTGACTATTTTTGCCTCAGGCCAGATGATGAAGCAGCTTCTGATTGGCTGCCCCGAGGCTGTGGGTTTTTCAGGAACTGGCTTGCGCAGACTTGCCTAGTTCTGAGAAACAGAAAGGCCTAGCCTTCTGAACTGCCAGTTTGGAGCCTGCCATGGAGTCAGCCAGGGTCAGTTCTCTCAAGTCCATTGTCATTATGGCAGAAAGCACGGTATCAGGCAGGCAGACATGGTACAAGAGAGGTAGCAGAGAGTTCTACATCTAACTCAGTAGGCAATGAGAAGAGAAAGCTTAGCTTATGCTTCTGTAACTTCAAAGCCCACTCCCTATGGCACACTTTCTCCAATAAGGCCACACCTGAATAATGCCACTTCCTATGAGTCTATGGGAGCCATTTTCATTCAAACCAACATAAGCACTGTAGCCAAAACTTATGTAGGAAGAATTTAACATTATTAATCTATGGTTTAAGCCTGAACAATGTACTATGATGTAGATTTTGTCTCTAGGAATTAGCAGTACCCATAATTTTCACATTGGTGATGTATTTAGTTGCTTAGCATGGTTACAACATAAATCGCCGCTTTTCAAACCATGGGTGGCAATACATAACCCAAGATGAAGGTTGTGAAAAACTTGGTAGCAGGAAGTTTTCTAAAAGTACAATGAACAAACTTAATTAAAAATCAAATGTGTTGTGTGTGTAAAGAATCAGAGGTATTTCTAGTGGTGTCTGTCTGTGCTGTGTCAGAAGATCTCTTTTTTTTTTCCATTTTTTATTAGGTATTTAGCTCATTTACATTTCCAATGCTATCCCAAAAGTCCCCCATACCCTCCCCCGCACTCCCCTACCCACCCACTCCCCCTTTTTGGCCCTGGCGTTCCCCTGTACTGGGGCATATAAAGTTTGCAAGTCCAATGGGCCTCTCTTTCCAGTGATGGCCGACTAGGCCATCTTTTGATACATATGCAGCTAGAGTCAAGAGCTCCGGGGTATTGGTTAGTTCATAATGTTGTTCCACCTATAGGGTTGCAGATCCCTTTAGCTCCTTGGGTACTTTCTCTAGCTCCTCCATTGGGGCCCTGTGATCCATCCAATAGCTGACTGTGAGCATCCACTTCCGTGTTTGCTAGGCCCCGGCATAGTCTCACAAGAGACAGCTACATCTGGGTCCTTTCGATAAAATCTTGCTAGTGTATGCAATGGTGTCAGCGTTTGGATGCTGATTATGGGGTGGATCCCTGGATATGGCAGTCTCTACATGGTCCATCCTTTCATCTCAGCTCCAAACTTTGTCTCTGTAACTCCATCCATGGGTGTTTTGTTCCCACCAGAAGATCTCTTTACACCTTGGTTCTGAGTGTAAGAGAGCACTTTGCACTGACAAATGACAAGGACACCAACAAATGCTGCTGGAAAGACCTCAGCTCAGACTCCAGACTTCTTTGTGTTCCGCATATGAACCTCAGTGCGTTTACTGCATGTACAAATTTCTCTGTGGTTAGCAAATCATAATAGTTTAATTATGGATAACAATGAAGTTTTGTTTGTTTTTAAGGTTGTAATTAATTATAACATTTCTCCCTCCCTCTCCTCTCTCCAGATACCCTCTTTTACTCCTTTAAATCCATGGTCTGTACTCATTGTTATTGCATGCAAGTAACTATCCCTTTAATATATATTTGTATTGTGTTAGGATGTTTCATTTTTTAATATTGCTGTTTGAGTTTGTACCTTGAGAGTCATAAAAACCATTAGATAAATTTTGGCTTGGGACAAAATTTCCAACAGATCTGAGATGGTCCTGTACATGTCTATCACTTTATAGTATGTTTTTATGCTTACAGTCTCAGCATTGACAAATATAATATCAAAATATCAATCAACTCTGAAAAGCTTTGAAAATGCAGTATCAAATAATCAATGCAAATGTAATTCTTTAGGAATAAACAAATAAACACCTATATTATTACTATGAAATGTACTTTTATTTTAAAGAGATGTTAGAATTATATATACATACATAAATTACTTAAATATATGTATTGATTGTTGCATGTAATTTTAAAAACATGCTACCTCCTTGCCCAGTGCTCTAACTTGATTGTGACCATCCCCCAAACCTGGGAATCCTGGAGCTGCTGTCCACACGCCACTGGCACCTTTCATCTAGCCTTGTCAAGCCTCTTACAACCACCCCAGCTGCTCTGGTTCTCCTCTTGCCCACCTTAGCTCTACAGATGGAAAACACTAGACAGTTTTATTATTTTAAAACTAGCCGGATAACACAAGTGCTAGGCAAAGGATTTCCTGCTCTACCCTTATCAGATAACCTACTCCAGCCATCCACTGGTGGCGGAGGCCACGGTTACCAGCTACCCAAGATCTGACATGGTTGTACGTGCCTCTCATTCCAAAACCTGGCCAAAAAGAAAGAACTTTTTCCCTCAGTCCCTTCTCTTCCTCCTGGAACCCCAAAATCCCTTTTTCCCTTCGCCCAGGAATTGGCTTGGGCCTTCTTTATTGACACAATCAAGAACCAATTAGGGAAATCAAATTTTAGTATAAACTCCTCCCCCGTACAATTGATGATTTATTTTCAGTAAATATTTGGATTACATACCTTATTTAAGTACTTATATCCTTGGGGTTACATAAGAATTTCTCTGATTGTCGGGCAGTGGTGGCGCATGCCTTTAATTCTAGCACTTGGGAGGTAGAGGCGGGCGGATTTCTGAGTTCGAGGCCAGCCTGGTCTACAGAGTGAGTTCCAGGATAGCCAGGACTGCACAGAGAAACCCTGTCTCGAAAAACCAAAAAAAAAAAAAAAAAAAAAAGAATTTCTCTGGTTAAAAGGAAACCTGGGTGGCTCTATATAAAGTAAAATGGTAATGACAATGGCTTGCTGGCCTTGGTACAATACAAAGAAGATACTACTGGAAGAATGTCACAAGAGTAGTTCGGATAAACTGAAAAATATTGTTTTATTCGATCTTTATTGTGATTGTCACAGTTAATTAGTATTAATAGATGGATCTTGATCTGTATCTTTCTAAGATGCCAGTATTTTATTGGCAAAACCATCTATACTGGTGATCTTTTCTTCACAAATGTGGGATGAAGATGACATTGATAATCAGTGAATGGATTTAGCATAGTAGTTGACAATGTCAACTGGATGTACACTGAATGTAATATTATGTAATGCCATGTAATTTTGTTGTAGGACCATACTATATCATCAGTTCTCTGACAATATTGTTAAGATTTTGTCATTTAATTAGAGATAGGCATATGGGAAAAAGAACTCATATAAAATGTTGGTAAATATTGAAGCCAGAAATCCATACTTGTTGATTGAGATTTGGCATGATTTTGGAAGGAATGGACAATTTTATAATTGATATCTGTAAATTTTAAGCCATAAATGTATTTATTTATTTACTTATTAATTTATTTGAGAAATAGCACATACAATGGAAAGTATTTAATGGTATGTGCTGATAAATACAACTCATTAAAATATTAGTGTCACCCATCACCTATATCTTGTAATTCCTATTCACGATATCTGTAAATAGGCATAATTTTCATATCTATTGGCATAATTGTTTCCTCTTTATGAAGTTTTGATAGATAAATACTATTAGGATGGTTAGTTTTAATTGTCTATTTGACAAAAATCTATAATCTCTAGGGAAGAAAGTCTGAATGAAGGGCTGTCTTGACCAGGTTGGCCTGTGGGAATGTTATGGGTTTATATCTCTTATAATAGTTGACATGGGAAGACCTAGGTCTCACAAGTGGCACCATCCCTTGGGCTTGGGTCTCAGACTGCAGGAGTAGAGAAAGCAAGCGAAGAGAAGTATGGGTACACTCATTGCTCTCTGATCTGTTGGCATTTTAAGTTCATGTTTCTCAACTTCTCTGCTGTGATGGACTGGGACCTGTTACTATAAACTAAAATAAATCTTTTCTTTTCTTTCCTAAGTGCTTTCTGGCAAGGTATTTTATCATAGCAACTGAAATGGAGCTAACTATATTATATTTTTAATGTCTGGATTTTTTTCTATCACATCCATGAAAAACATTCATGTTATTTGATCTAGCAGTAAAATTTCATCTCAATATCATAAAATATTACATTAAAACAACTTACTTTTGTTGATGAACTACAAAATTTTACATTTTTTGACTATTGTGCATACATCTTTTAGTATTCATGCATAAGAAGATTTTATTTATTTTTTAAATTTTCCCTACATAATTTTAGACAAAAATCAAAGTAAAATAGTATCAAGTAATCTACAAATGAGAAAAGTGACTTTTTTAAATTTTTTGTCCATCATCTGTGTGTGTGCGCGTGTGCACACACACATCATATTTCTATAGCTATATTGAATAACATTCCAGAGTTTTGAGAAAATACTTTTAGCTCTTCTCATTTAGTATTATGTTGGTTATGGCTTAGTCATATATAGCCTTTATTATGCTGAGGTAAAGTTTATTCATGGCTTTTATTATGAAGGCATGTTGAGCTTTGTTGGACGCGTTTGTGAAAGTCATTGAGATGATCACATGCTTTCCTGTCTATTATAGTTATTGGTTTATATATGTTGAACCAACATTGCTTCCCTGAAGTCAAGTTTATCATGCCTATGATCTGTTTTCACAAGTTATATTTTCATCTGATTCTAGAAAATTCGAAATTTTTATTCAATGACTTATTTGTCATTAAGAGTATATTTTTCAATGCATTTGTAGTTTTTTCTTGGTTTTAATGTCTAGAGCTACTGTATTATGACAAAAATATATGGAGAATTATTTTAATTAATTTTATTGATAAGACTTAATTTGTGCTTTAGAATATATGGTCTATTTCAGGAAGGTCCCATGGGACACGGAGAAGAATAACTATTCTGTATGTAATGGGTCAAGTGTTTTGCATTTGTCTGTTTTGACCATTTGATTTATCTCTGAGTTTATCTCTGAGTCTCATTTGTTAAGTTTTAGTTTGAGTGACCTCTAAAGATATGAGTAGGGTACTAAAGATTACACCGACCTTCATTGTGTCAGTAAATATCTGACATTTCATTCTCATTAGTTGTTGTTTTAAGAAATTAGAATCCCCAACATTTACTGTATATATATTTGCAATTTTCATATTTTTGGTTCATTGTAACCTTTTTACTATGTAGTAGACATCTTGCTTACCTTTAGAATGACTTTCACTTCCTTCTCCACTGCCAGGTTGTGTCTCCATTAAGCCGATTCCATTTCCAATTTCCTTCCACTCATCCACTTTCAGTTGTTCCAACTCACAGAGTGAACCTCATAGTGCCATTACCCAGGACAGAATGGTATCTAAGATTCTTTTATAATTTTCTGTGATTTTCATCTTGTGATGTGTTTAATTCTTCTTATCTCACTTCTCTTCTGGATTTTGTTTTCTTACCTGCTGCCTGCTTTGGCACTGCCAGACTCCATCTTCTGTGTCCCCAGGCTCAGGAGAATGGTTCAATACTCTGCCTCTTAGGAACTACTTCTCCCCCTAATTTCTAACTTACCTCATAATGTTAGGGCTCAACAAACATCCTAGGATATATCCTTGAGATGAGCATTAGGACCTTTCCTTTTGCCAACAGTGCATGTCCATTTGTCCTTCTGGTAACAGCAGCATGTTGATGCCTACAACAGATGTTTCACATTTGAGGAATTTTGTAAGTTTTTCCTCTATAGAAGTAGCAACATATTATAAGTTATTTGCATCAAGCAGCAAACAGAGTCGTCCTGGGCAAATTATTAACACATGTCTTATTCTAAAGGGTTGCTTTCTCCCTAATAAGATTTTTCTGAAATTGACTCATTTGTTTGAATGCCGGAAAACATCTTAAGAAATTTGTACTTCCAAATATTATAACTTCATAATTTTAGAATTTGTTTTTCTTATTGGATAGTCTTCATCTTTAATTGTGTGCCAAAAGGAGATATTTTAGAAAGAAAACAATGTCAATTCAGCCTGCTGTTTTCCGCGTATTCATGGGTTGTAAATGTGACAAATTTGTGTATGCATACATACACAGAGGAACCAGACCGCACTGCAGACATCAGCTCTTTCAGGAAGTACAGCATAGAAACAGCTGCTCTTCTCTGAAGAGAGGAGACAATATGCTTGATTTTAATTTTAATTTATTTTTATGCAATTTTATGCCTTTCAACATTTCCTTATTCTGTCATTAAAATCTTCAGTTTTATAATTTAACAGTATATTCTCTCTAATGCATATATTAGTTAGGCCATTTTCTATAGCTACTCATTTACATTCATAATACTTATAATTAGGAAATTGTTAGAAGGCTTTTTCAATAGGAGGTGTCTGAAATTGAAAATTGTATGGGAATAAGAAGGAAGACACTGACAAGTGGGTGAAATCAGTCACTCATTGAGGACAGTAAAAGTGTTTCTCAAAGTATAAAGTAATTATAAAGTTAGTGTTTGGGAAGTATGAAATTAATATTGTTAAAAATTTTAGGTCCTTCAAATTTAAAGAATACTTGAGAAAACTGAAACTGTAACAAAAGACAAAATAATGGCCATTGAATTTGTGTTAATTGTCTTTTTGGTCCTTGGCATAATTATTTTTAGGGATTCTGAAAATTATTAAAAAATTATGTAACATAAAAAGAAAGTATTTTGCTTTACATAAAATTCTTTCTATTTCAGAGCATTCAGTTCTCCACTGGAATTCTTCATTTGATCTGCCTGTCCATATTAAGCATAGTTATTTGAAACTTGTGTCTTAGATTTCTACTTGATTAGAATCCCTTGAAGATAGTTTCTATAGCTTGTCACTTTAAATTTCACAGTTTTGTCTTCACTGTGTTCATTTTGATTGAGTGGTGGACATTGTACATGAACAACTGAAATCAAACCTATTTATGACATCTTCCACTTAAGAATTCCATGTGAATCTGAAAGCCAAATGTCTTGGTTTTGGGTTTTGACAAGTGAACTAGCCATTGCAGTTCAATATTAAAAATATGCTAAGATAGGAGTTAGACT
Source organism: Mus musculus (assembly GCF_000001635.26). Lineage (NCBI taxonomy): Eukaryota > Metazoa > Chordata > Mammalia > Rodentia > Muridae > Mus > Mus musculus. Next base: position 14,191,060 of record NC_000085.6, on the reverse strand, counting down.
TCTAGTCAACCCTTACCTACTGAGTGTGTGTATTCCAATTGAGAGTAGAAAGAACTCAAAAATCTGTTTTTTACATTGACAAAGACCAAATTATTAATTTTTTTATCATAAGGACCTATGAGGATTTGATTATTCAACTTAACAGCCTGAATTTTGATTATCCTTTCAGAAATCCACAGGTGCTCTCAGAAGCAAAGAACTTTCAGGAGCTGAGCTCTACTTTCTGGCTCTTGTTCTTACTGTTGTTCCAATCCCCATCCCCTCCCAGCTTCCTCCTCCCCCATCTCCTCCCCCTCCCCCACTGGAGTCTTTCACTGAAATGTTACTTACTAATTCTACAATCATTTTAGTACTTGGTGGTTTTTTTTTTTTCCCCAAGTAGTTTTCATCAAGCGATTTAGCATGAAGAATTACCTGGTGTATCCTGGAGCATTCTATGAATTATTTACAGGCAAATAAAAGCATTTTCCCCATCCCAACATGTGAAATAGTTTACACAATGCAGTCATCTTAGAAGTCATATAGTAACATCTTAGATTCTATTATGTTCATTTATTGCACTATTTTTAGATTGGTAAGTAATAAATATTTTTAAATGATTTCTTAAATAATAGTAAAATACATTTATAAAACCAGTAACTTCTTTCTATTTCATTTCTCCAACTTTAACCAATGTCTGTCCTTGAAAACAGTCAAGGCTCAGTTATAGATCTCTACATTTAGCTTTATAGGTATATGCCCAAACACACAGAAGCACTTCAAACACATTGTGTAAATTTAATAACTCTTCAAATAAATTATCTAAGGCATATAAGTTATGTACAGTTTTATCAATCAGGGGTAGACAAGAAATTTAGTGAAATACAGAAACTTTGAGGGTTTTCTTGTTGTTCTTCTAGGGGCATGATGTATCTTTGGTTGTTTTTATCTTATTCGTTCCAGGGAGAAAAAGTCTTTTCATATCCCACTTTGGAAAGAGACATGTCTATGAATGAGAAGAAATATAATGAGATTTAAGGCCTGTATCATCCAGGGTAAAATACATTTAGAAGATTTAGGTTTTTTAAAAGAAGCCCTATACACTCCCTGTCACTAAAACATTATATATATATATATATATATATATATATATATATATGCATGCATATATGAGTAAATGTGTATAATATATAACTATAATAAAGTAGAATTCTACATCATATTTTCTGTGATATATGACCTTATATGATGGCTATATGAAGACAATAGGATTTGTTTATTATTAAATTTTATATTTTATTGTATCTGACACATCTTTTAAACAGTAGTACTTCTCCATCTTCCAAAAACTTTTCCACAACCAACGGGCTTATCAGTGGCCTGAAATTTAAGATTTTACTGGTGTTATGACTAGGCTACATGCTGTTAATAATATCATATACTGAATGCTTTTATGTGTCTGACATTTTGCTGTGTACATTATATACAGTTTTGTGTAGTATGATATCCTTATGGAGTGGGTGAGTTTTTCATTAGTTGTCAGTATAGGAAGTCAAGACAAAAGAGATAATTTATTTGTTCCAAAGCTAAGAAAGTAGAGACTGTGGTTCTGTGGTTTGGAGCTCAGTTGTCTCCTGACAGTAATAACACTATTCTATTCTAGTGTCCTCAATTTTGTTACAGTTGTATCTTTATTTGAGCTTGTAGTTTCCCAGCAGTTTGTATCTGGCTTCTTGTTGTGTTATGTATGAAGTTCTACTTTATAGCATGTTGGAAGGATGTTGGGGGAAGCTGGAATTTGCCACCTGCAACTCAGCTTTAAGTGGAAGATATTTAAGTTACATTGCACAAACTGTGTTCTTTCCTCATAGTGTTTTAAATTTCTCCCAACCTGAAGCACTAGTTGAAGAGGATACCTGGTTTATCTGTAGAAGTCCTCGTACTGGAAATAGTTTCCATACACACTTGACCAGTTCAGTAAAAGTTCCAATTTAAGTAAAGGATCAAAGAATATGAGTCACATCACAGTGCATATGTATCTACATATAGGTATCTTATCATTAATATAAATACAATTTATAGATATTTTGCTTTAATAGGAAAGATATGCTAGAATTTTGCAAATCAATATGCCTTATATGACAATCAAATTACTTATATCAATCAAATATTTTTATTATAATTATTGGAATTTGGCACAAGATAGATGATTATGCTATATCTATAGTTTAATTCCTTCCCATAATCCACTACATATATACTCCGGGTTTGTTTTATTTAAGATTAAGAATTAAAGATACCCGAGAACAGTTTAAAATGAGACAGCTTATGATTTTCTTCTTTACATTTAATTTCAGACCGTTTATAAGTGACCCCCCTTTTTTTTAAGAATTCAAATTAGTTTTCCATGAAGTTCAGCTTTCCATTAATATAAGAAAGCCAAAGATGAGCAGCTCATGAGGAGAGAAGCTTTATTGTGCTCATTAATTTAGGGATTTTAGTCCATTCACAGCTGACCTGACTGCTTCTGTGGCAAGAGAACATGGGGCGGAGAACTTACTTCTCTTCAAAGGGAGAAAGAGCAAGCAATCTTTGAGAATGTGTCTTCAATGATGTAAGCCTCATACAATATTTCTTTTCAAAAAGTCTTCACCATCCCAAATTATGACCTGCCATTACCACAAAGGCCCAGGTGTACCCTACACTTTAGCTGTGGTAATTTCTAGGAAATCCCTTTGTTCATTCAAAGTTAATCTAAGCTGAAAAACGTAGTAGCATATATTCTCCTGAACTTCAATCGTTTTCCACCACAGTCATGTCTTGAGGCAAAAATATGGATATATTACCATACTATTTCTCAAACTTCCTGTGCTCCCTTATGTTGGTAATGTATCAAAAGGGTTGAAGCTGATTAAAATCAGCCCAAAGTGATTGGTTGTTAATGTCTTTTAAGAAGTCTATGAAAATCATGATGAAACTCATGGATACACTTTCAATCTCACATAAACTTGAAGATCAGTCAAAATATAAATATTCAAAAATTTTAATGTATCTTATTGCATTAGTGCTTCTGGTTGTCATTTTGTGTGGCTAAGTCATCTTCCATAGAAACATTGCATTGTAAAAATTGTTTGTTATGAAATGATATACAGAATTGTGTAGCTTTTTTGTGATAAATTTTATTTTCTTTTTCTTTGTTTCTAAATGCTGACAATTATACTATTGAAGCAAGTAGTATCCTCGGTGTCAAAGACTGCCTCAGACTTGAACAGAACATTGTCTTCTGTAACGAATACTACAATTCCAGGCACACAACTCCCTTTTCCAGGCCTGTAGCTTCTGGTTCAGCACCAACCTAGGTTGGTGGCATGTAGGGATAATCTCCTTGTACACTGTGTAAAGGTCGTCCTTGTATTACTCAAATGTTGGTTTCTATTCTGACAGAATTGAGTACAGGTTGGGGGACTTTGATATTGTTATTTATATAAAACATCACCTGTCTCCGTGTTTTGTAAACTTGCTCTTCCATAATGTCTTCTAATTGGTTAATTAAAAACTGATCAGCTAATTAGCTGAGGAGAAGAGAACAGAGAAGGACTTCTGTTTCCAGTTAGGGGAGGAGGGGTGTCCCAGAGAGATATGAGAAAGAGAGAGAGAGAGAGAGAGAGAGAGAGAGAGAGAGAGAGAGAGAGAGAGAGAAGAAGAAGAAGAAGAAGAAGAAGAAGAAGAAGAAGAAGAAGAAGAAGAGGAGGAGGAGGAGGAGGAGGAGGAGGAGGAGGAGGAGGAGGAGGAGGAGGAAGAGGAAGGGAGGGGAGGGGAGGGGAGAGGAGAGGAAGGTGTGGAGAGAAGAGGAGAGGAAGGTGTGGAGAAACCATGTGGAGAGAAGACTAAGATTCACCATGAGAAAGTAGGCATGAGGACACACATGGGCCAGAGTGAGCCAAGGCCAGACTCAAACTAAAGGTAAAGGACCATGTGGATGGAAAACAGGCAATCATGAAAGGTTGGAAGAGCTCAGACCCTGCCCAGCTTTCAGCTTGTTAATAAAAATACAAGGTCTCTGTGTCAGTTATTCATCAGCTAGAACAAGCCAGAGGAGGTGTAGAAATGCCCTGTAGTTATTTGGGTAAAAAGGGGCCAGATACAGTAGCATCCTTTTGGGTGAATATCCAATGGCCCCCTCACTGTTCTACTGCATGCTCTCACCCAAACTTTTCTAATAACACTTTCAAATTAAAACCTCAGAATCCTTGTGTTCATTGCTGTGCGTTCTTCAGAGCCAAGTGGAATACAGTGTCTTTTCTTTGGTTACTCAGTATTGAAACTACTACAGACCATGGCTGTGTTCAATTATATGCTAAACTGCTATCTGAGTTTACAATTTCTGTTTGACACTTAGTAAGTGCACATGTTTACAGAATATAGTGTTATACTTCAGTGTATGTAACCACCATGCCACTTACTGTGATGTTGGCAACTGCCACGCCACTCTTCCAAAAGATCGGCTATTTTAACTTTCACATTCAAATGAGAACACATGGTATTTGTCTTTCTGTGCCTGGCTTATTTCACTTAACATAATACTCTTTTTACTTTTCTATGCTGCTGATTCATGTTAAATGACAGAGTTTTACTTCTTTTTATGGTTGGATCATATCTATTATATATGAATAAAATGCTTTCTTAATCTATTCATTCATTAATGGCCAGCTTGATTGATTCCACCAATTATTGTGTCGATTGTTAATCATGTGACAATAAACAGGAGTATAGATTGTCTCTTCAAAATATTATTTTCCATCCATATGGACAGTAGTGAGATTCAAATCATATTTCTAGTTTTAGTTATCTTAGGATCATCTTTATAAATTTTCTGTTACTTAGTTTTGACTACTAAATTTTTTGGCTGAGTGAAGAGACATTCTGAATTCAGATATACATCACTCAAAAACCTCTGGTTTAGTACTGAATCAGCTCAAAGCACTTTTCTCCATTGCTTCCTCTCCCTTCCTCTCCCTTCCCTTCCCAAAGAGGTTTTAAATTGCTACTACAAATAGATTTCTTACTTCTCTATTTTAAGTGCTGGCTTTTGCTTTGTTTATTATTGTTGTTATTATTGCCTACTACTTTGATTCATAACTCGATCCTCATTTAGAATGAATCCTCTAATACCATCTTGTCAGTGATTACATGAGGTTTTCGCGCTCAGCAGACATGTTGTGCATGTTTAAACTCAGAGGTAATTGAATTTGAGGTCTTCTCAGTGTCTGTTCATCCCTTATCTCAGTCCCTAAACATGAGGAGAAGACTGTTCACTGCGGTAACTGGTTTTGTATAATCCCACCAGATTGCAGGCAGACACGCTCTCAGCTTTGCCACTTTCATGTCTTAGCTATAAGTGTTATTTTGCTTTGTCTTGCTCACCTTCTGCATTTGAAAAATCTCAACCTTAAAAGATTCTAAGAATTTTACTCAATATCTGACTCCCTATGAGAGAAAAACAGATCTCAGAATAGGCCTTATCTATCATATCATGTTAGTCCCCTGAAACTTACATAAGAGTTAAAAAGCAAAGTATTGTCGAGAAAAAAAAAAAAAAAACCCCAGGAAGCAGGAGTATTATGTCTATTCTCCTGACTTACTCTCTCATTGTGAGTCACATCTGACATTTTCAGATTGAAGAATCACTGGACTTTACCTCTTCCTTCTTTTTTAAAGCTCTCCCAGAGAAGTTTTTGTCTTCTTTTAGGAAAACTGCTCAGACGTTTCTTTTTAGTTAATTTGAAATCTGTATGGCATTCATGGGAAAGAGCTATACAATATCACTCAGAGAAACCTTCTTTAAAATATGGAAAATGGGATCTATGATGAACCTTGCCCAGTTCTCCATACGTGCTTCTATCTCAGATAATAAGAAACTGGCATGCTTTTCATGTCTACAATGGACCACTACCCAGAGCCAGAAGAATAGTTTATTTTCTATGCCTTCCCATCATACTCAAGTTATTCTTACACCGAACTCAAAGCTTTTGGTCTTCAATGCCCTCTGAGGAGAAATGAAATCATCAAATGCTTCTGTATCAAGATTTTTTTTTTTTTAGAAAATAAATAGCTACTTATATGTATGTAGGAAATAACAATTAATGTAAAGAGGTCATAAATTTACAAGAGATCAGGAAGGAGTATGTGTGAGGGTTTGGAGAAAGGAGAGACACAGGAGAGTAAGTAACTATGTTCTAATGTTAAAAAAATTAGACATAACTACTTACAATTGTATTTTGTTTAAAATTTACTGAACACTTAACATTTTTTGTAAGTGCACCCTGAAACCAAGTATAAAGACACACAACACTAATCTCAGCAGGTGACTCCGAGTTTGATGCTAGCCTGGTCTACATAGCAAGTTCCTGGCCAACCAAGGCTTCATTGTGAGGTCCAGTCTCACAAAATAAAATAAAGTAAGCTACTGTTCCAGATAAAAAGATATCAGTGCTTATAGACCACAGAAATGAGTTTTTATCAGAGTCAGTAGCTGAATTATCCTGTTCTCTTTCTTTGTACTCTTAGAGAGAGTACATTCTCTTATCATTTCCATGTTAATGGTCTTCCACTTTGTCAGAGATTCCTCACAACACCCTCCCAAAGTCAACTCAGCCTCCCAGCCACTACCCAGATTTCAAGGTTCAAACTGCTCAGGATTGAAACTAAGGGTTGCACAAAGCTTTAGTGCATGGAATGATTGTGTACCCACAGAGATAGGACTACGCAGGTACAGGCAAAGATCCAGGATGGCTTGAAGGATGGCATTAAAGGCATCTTCTGAGGACCAATTGCCACATAACTAAACATTCCTCTAGCCTTTCCTCTTGCATAATTTGTTTGCTGTGCCATCTCATTTCTGCATTGTCTACATTTTCAAAAACACTCAGAAGTTAGAATTTTAGGAGACTCATGGGCATTGCCACTTCTGTTGCTGTCTGAGTGGTCTTATGTGAGCTGTTTGGATGTGGTTTGGGTGTATGTACTCTCCAGAGGTCATTGTATTGGAAACTGAGTTCTCTGTGGGATGGTATTGAGAAGTAGTGAAACCATAAAGAGCCACAAGGGCAAGGTAATTAGATTACTAGGGATGTGACCCTCTAAAGTGACTGACACTCATATTATATAGTAAAGTATTGGTTCTTACCAGAGGGATTTGCAAAACTACAAGGCTCACTCTTGATTTAGGTAGGACATCCTTTCTCATTATGCCATCACTTTTGTATGTTCCTAGTAAGATGCCACCTGACTTTAATCCCTTACCAATAGATGAACATATGAAATCACAAGTCTTGGACATTGCACTTCTAAACTTTAAACCAACAAACCTACTTTTCTTAATTTTTTGTTGTGAGCCTAACCTTTAATGGCAGAGTCATTTCTTCTGCCCAACCTTACACAACCTCAGGTATTTTGATATAGCAACACTTAACATATTAAGTAAAAATCTTTGCGTTTCCTGGTTGTTTTAAATATATAACTTTTGTCTCCTACTGTTAAAGTTACGTTTGTTGCAAATTCATACTCCACATTCTTCATAGGTGTACCCTAGACTAAAAGCTAGCAACGTTTATTTTCTACTCAGAACTATTTAATAGTGCCCTATTATACTGAGCAAGATGGGAATCCCCATAGGCTTGTAATTTAATTTGGAGTTTTTTGCTAATTTCCAAAATTCCTTCACTGGGACAGAGTTATGTCTATGAGACTAGAAATTTTGTTTGCTATTCTATAATTACATTTCCCCCAATTCTTCGTTTCATAGAACTTTAGATTTCCCCTTGTGATAGTTTGTATATGTTCTGCCCATGGAGTGGCACTATTAGAAGGTGTGGCCCTTTGGAGTAGATGTGTCACTGTGAGTCTGGGTTCTAAGACCCTCATTTTAGCTGCCTGAAATCCACTAGTCTGCTAGTGACCTTCAGATGAAGATATAGAACTCTAAACTCCTCCTGCACCATGCCTGCCTGGATGCTGCTATGTGTCTGCCTTGATGATAATTGACTGAACCTCCGAACCTGTAAGCTAGCCCCAATTAAATGTTTTTATAAGAGCTGCCTTGGTCATGGTGTCTGTTCACAGCAGTAAAACCCTAACTAAGACAACCCCCTTTCTGAAAATTTAAATGTTTGGCTTCTTGGCTGCCTGACAGAATTATCCTATTCATAAAGTCCATTAAAGTGTGTTTCCTTCAAAAAAAGTCTTCCTCTGTTGTTGTTGTTGTTGTTGTTGTTGTACTTCTTCTTCTTCTTCTTCTTCTTCTTCTTCTTCTTCTTCTTCTTCTTCTTCTTCTTCTTCTTCTTTTTCTTCTTCTCCTCCTCCTCCTCCTCTTCCTCTTCCTCTTCCTCCCCTTCTCCTCCTCCTTCTCCTTTCTTCTTTGCTTATTTCAATTTTCTGTTATATTAATCAGACAGAGTGACAATTATTTTAATGCATACATTCATCCTAATGGTCAGGGCTCTCTAGAACAAAATCAATGAGATGAATGTACGCATTAAAATACTTTATTAAATCAGCTTGTGCTAAAATAGTAAGAAAAGTTGTCTCCCATCTGAGATGAGCTTCTGATGCTTGAGGCTGGTGCTATAGCAGTAGGACTATCCCCACGGTAGTAGCAATAGGACTATCCCCACAGTAGTAGCAACAGGACTATCCCCACAGTAGTAGCAGTAGGACTATCCCCACAGTAGTAGCAATAGGACTATCCCCACAGTAGTAGCAACAGGACTATCCCCATAGTAGTAGCAGTAGGACTATCCCCACAGTAGCTGTCTCTCACTAAGGCCAACAACCATGGAGTTGCTCAATCCACAAGGCTGGAAGTCTCAGCAGTTCCTGAAGAGCCTTTGGCTCTCAGTCAACTCGAAATGCTAGTTTGTGTCAATAGTACATTATCTTGTATGTGATAGCAGTGAGAGTATCAGAAGCAGCAACCACAGGATAAATTGACTCAGCAGTAAAAGGGAAGGCCAAGTTAGCAAAAAGTGGATAATCATTCTGCCACGGTCTTCTTATCTGTTCCTATGCCAGAATGTCCCGCACACACTGGGAGATCATCGTTTCAAATTAATTAAAGCAATCAGGACAATTCTTTGGTTGGAGCTCTTTCTCAGATGACTCCAGAATGTGTTAAGTTGACATCAAAACTAGTCATCACAAGAACCATTGTGGTCTGGTGGCCCTTGGCATTCTTCGCAGGACCTCACACCTCTCTATCTCTGTGATTTCTCACAGTTGGGATCCACTTCCTTTCAGTCTGTTCATTCAGTCAAGAGTTTCTTAGTACAGTTGTCCGTCAAGCCTTCTAATAGCTCTTATTCAATTCTTTCCAATTTGTGGTAATTAAGGTGATGTGGATAAGTATTTGGACTTCTTGTGACTGAGCTTTTAAGCTGTTTATTTGAACAATGTGGAAAGAGCAACTGGGGTACTGTGAGTACAGTATATTGTCCCCAAGGTTTACCTCTTATATGATTCAAGTGACCATCTCAAAGTGAGACCCTATACTTTAGAAAATCTAACCATACAGCAGAAACTCTGCTCTTTTAAATATTACAAATAGTTTAAAGTAAGCCAATAGTACTTAATAAATGCTTTAAATAAATGATCTTGTGTGGGGAAACTAGTTAACGAGCCCAGTTCCCTCATTGTTAATTTTTCTTTGATCTTTACATAATTACTAAACTTATGATTTTTTTCTACTTCCTTCTTTTCACTTTTTAAAGATTTATTTATTTTTTATTTTGTGTTTTGCCTGCATGTATATCTGTGTATCATGAGTGTATTTGGTGTAGGATAATGTTAGAAAAGAACGCTGGATCTCCCAGAACTAGAATCCCAGATGGTTGTGAACCACGGCCATGTGGGCACTGGGAAGAGCACCCAGTGTTCTTAACAGCAGAGCCATCGCCCCATCCCCTCCATGCCTCCTCCCAGTTCTTTTCTTTCTTCTCAAACAAGAGAAAACAAGTTTGGCAGTGAGAGTTCCAATGTACAAGATTCTGTTGCTGTATTTCAGAGTTGTAACTAAATAAAAGGTGGAGTAATTCCACATCAATGTCTTTCCAAATAAATCTGGGGATTTCCTGTGAGCTTTGTTCTCAGGAAATCAGCACTGTATCTCATTGTGGAAGTATTTCTATGTGTAATTAATTTATATAACATAAAAGAAGCAGGCTCTAGATGAGAGAGGCAATAATCTTCTACTCGAAGTTATTCAGCCACAAAGCAAGGGCATACTTTGTATTTTGTTCTTGTTTTGATGATCACAGGATGTATCTTATTTGTGGCTTACTTGGGCTATTTTCAGTGCCTGGGGAGACATGATGTACACTGTAGAATAATGCAATAAAATAATTGAACATTTTCCCTTGTCTGGCATATTTATACTTGTGTGCTCAGTCACATTAAAGGGGTTGGGAATGCAGAAGCCTCAGCTGTAAGTTATTATCCTGATGGAACTGGCGGGCCTGGATGCTGTCTCACTGAGAAGCAGGCTGGGTGTTCCAGTGGATGGATTGCTCTAGAGGCAGTGTAGCTCATGGAGGGAAAGTCAGTCCGCTGTGTTAAAAGGAAAAAAAAAAAAGTCGGTGGAACAAAACAACATAACATCTAATCCTTTGCCAGCAGAAGTTTTTCAGGGAAGTGCCAAATTAGTGACAGGCCTTCTTGTGAATCCACAGTGGGGAAGCAACCCAGCTGTGGTCGCTCTAAAGATCCCAGCAACCCAGCTGTGGTCACTCTAAGGATTCCAGCAACCCAGCTGTGGTCACTTTAAGGATACCAGCAAACCAGCTGTGGTTGCTTGAAGGATTCCACGGAAGTGGAGATGGTTGTTCCATTTGTTCTGACTTCAGACATGAGAAAAGCGATTTAAAACTTGTCTGTTCACCTCAGAAAAGTCAGGAAAACGGAAGAGCTTTAGAATCAAGATGAAGCAAATGTAATTTAATTTGAGAGTCGGGTTTGGAATTAGGAGACTCACACCAGAGGGTTTTCACAACACTGGGAATTTAGAATACTTTGCCAATATTTTCATCTGTCCATTTGTAACACTTTAAAGAAGCATCCCCTTGTATCCACTTTTAGTAAGATTTCTTTAGTGTTACAGTTAAAACTGGGGCATTTCAGGATCCTGAACGATGAATACAGAGCTGGAATGAATGTGTAATTCTTTATAAGAACTTCAGTAAAAGCCTCTGAGTTCTTTCTATCTTTCTTGTTTGTTTGTTTGTTTTATTTTTACCGGGGAGACAGGGTCTTTTTTTTCCCTCTCTTTCTACTTTTTTTTAATTAGGTATTTTCTTCATTTATATTTCAAATGCTATCCCAAAAGTCCCCCATAACCCCCCCCATCCCCTACCCACCCACTCCCACTTCTTGGCCCTGGCGTTCCCCTGTACTGAGGCATATAAAGTTTGCAAGATCAAGGGGCCTCTCTTCCCAATGATGGCCGACTAGGCCATCTTCTGCTACATATGCAGCTAGAGACACGAGCTCTGGGGGTACTGGTTAGTTCAAAATTTTGTTCCACCTATAGGGTTGCAGACCCCTTTAGCTCCTTGGGTAATTTCTCTAGCTCCTCCATTGGGGGCCCTGTGATCCATCCAATAGCTGACTGTGAGCATCCGCTTCTGTGTTTGCCAGGCACCGGCATAGCCTCACAAGAGACAACTATATCAGGGTCCTTTCAGCAAAATCTTGCTGGTGTATGCAATGGTGTCAGCGTTTGGAGGCTGATTATGGGATGGATTCCCAGGTATGGCAGTCTCTAGATAGTCCTTTTGCTCAGCTCCAAACTTTGTCTCTGTAACTTCTTCCATGGGTGTTTTGTTCCCAATTCTAAGAAGGGGCAAAGTGTCCACACTTTGGTCTTCATTCTTCTTGAGTTCCATGTGCTTTGCAAATTGTATCTTGTATCTTGAGTATTCTAGGTTTCTGGGCTAATATCCACTTATCAATCAGTACATATCATATGAGTTCTTTTGTGATTGGGTTACCTCACTCAGGATGATACCCTCCAGGTCCATCCATTTGCCTAGGAATTTCATAAATTCATTCTTTTTAATAGCTGAGTAGTACTCCATTGTGTAAATGTACCACATTTTCTGTATCCATTCCTCTGTTGAGGGACATCTGGGTTCTTTCCAGCTTCTGGCTATTATAAATAAGGCTGCTATGAACATAGTAGAGCATATGTCCTTGTTATCAGTTGGAACATCTTCTGGATATATGCCCAGGAGAGGTATTACGATCCTCCAGTAGTACTATGTTCAATTTTCTGAGAAACCGCCAGACTGATTTCCAGAGTGGTTGTTCAAGCTTGCAATCCCACCAACAATGGAGGAGTGTTCCTCTTTCTCCACAACCTCGCCAGCATCTGCTGTTACCTGAATTTTTGATCTTAGCCATTCTGACTGGTGTGAGGTGGAATCTCAGGGTTGTTTTGATTTGCATTTCCCTGATGATTAAGGATGCTGAACATTTTTTCAGGTGCTTCTCAGCCATTCGGTATTCCTCAGGGGAGAATTCTTTGTTCAGCTCTGAGCCCCATTTTTTAATGGGGTTATTTGATTTTTCTGGAGTCCACCTTCTTGAGTTCTTTATACATATTGGATATTAGTCCCCTATCTGATTTAGATAGGTAAATATCCTTTCCCAATCTTTTGGTGGCCTTTTTGTTTTATTGACAGTGTCTTTTGCCTTACAGAAACTTTGCAATTTTATGAGGTCCCATTTGTCAATTCTCGATTTTACAGCACAAGCCATTGCTGTTCTATTCAGGAATTTTTCCCCTGTGCTCATACCTTTGAGGCTTTTCCCCACTTTCTTCTCTATAAGTTTCACTGTCTCTGGTTTTATGTGGAGTTCCTGATCCACTTAGATTTGACCTTAGTACAAGGAGATAAGTATGGATCGATTCACATTCTTCTACATGATAACCACCAGTTGTGCCAGCACCATTTGTTGAAAATGCTGTCTTTTTTCCACTGGATGGTTTTAGCTCCCTTGTGAAAGATCAAGTGACCATAGGTGTGTGGGTTCATTTCTGGGTCTTCAATTCTGTTCCATTGGTTTACTTGTCTGTCGCTATACCAGTACCATGCAGTTTTTATCACAATTGCTCTGTAGTACAGCTTTGGGTCAGGCATGGTGGGAGACAGGGTCTTAATATGTACCTTTGACTGTTCTGGATAGACCAGGCTGACATTCACCTCAATGAGATATACCTGTCTCTGCCTCCTGAACGCTGGGTTTAAAGGCATGAGCCAATACACGAGAGAGAGAGAGAGAGAGAGAGAGAGAGAGAGAGAGAGAGAGAGAGAGAATATGCATCACAATCAGAAATAGATATCAATCCACTTCAAAGGAAGGCAGAAGATTCCCACCAGACCAGCTTCTCTATGGTAGTTCTAGAAATTAAGCTTGGAACACAGGCAGGCTTCATTATTTTTACTCAAGGCAAGCAAGGTTGGTTTGACATTTGTTTTCTATCAAGCATGAATGAAGAATTTCCTTTGAGAGTGCAGCCCTAAGTTTGTTTGAGAAAAAGAGTTATAGACTTGCCAACATGGAAGAGTTAATATTCTTAGACCTGAAGGCTAAGTTAAGTTGGGTGTGGCTTGAATTAGTTAGAAGGCAACTGAGGCTGAAAGCTTTTGAGTGTGAGGCCAGCCCGGACTGCATAGTGAAACTCAGGAAAGTGCCCTGATAAAATAAAGATATATAAGCTCAATTTCTGAATTGAAATTCCCTTTGCTTCTCAGGGGTAACTTTGAAAATGACTTCTTAAAGTTAATTTCCTTCGTGAGAAAAACAAAACTATTACCTCATTTAATGCTAAACATGATATGCTCACATGTTTTCGAACCTGCATGTACACAGAGATTTCTGGATCTCTTGATGTGATAAAACTATCAAATGAATATGCTCATCAAATAAATGATTTTCTTAATTACTTTCAGTAAGTGAGAAATCTGTAATGAATTAGAATTGATCTTGTATAATCAAAGATAATTGTGACATAACCTCCATCATTTGGCACCTAAACAGAAACTGACCCAGCCTCACAACAACTTTGAGAAGTTGTGATATTTACTTCCTTTTATAATTGAAGAAACTATGACTACAGGAGGTTGAATAATTTGCCAAAGTTACACAGCTAGCAAGTGGAGAATTCAACCTCAAAGCGGACTGTGTTTGACCCCAGTGCCCTGAAGACCAGACAATGGAACAGGTAGAGGAAATGAAATTCGTGTTCATGGCCTGTGTCCTTCCTTATGAAGGACAGGGAGAATGAAAGAAGAAGGTCAGTAGGAAAATGGAAAGGAGAGCAAGGCTAGTCAGAGCAGAGCAAATGAGTGGCGGAGAGCAGTTGTCCATCTTACTGACACTCATTCCTGTTCTGCAGAGACTTAAAATGCCATAACACTATTGTTTTAAGGAGATGGAGATAAACTGTGCTTTAAAAATGTATTTTCACATATATTTAAGACATATTTCTCAGTATGTATTTGGAATATACATTATACTAATTGTGTATATAGTGAACATATGTATTTATGATAAAAGTTTGTATAGTCATAATTAAAGTACAAGTGTTACTTTATATTTATAAACATGGTAAATGTACAATGTCAGTGATGTTTTTTATAAACAGAATGATAGGCCATTCTGTTCAAGGGTGTGTTTGTGGGAATTAAGTGTGTATGTGTGTGTGTGTGGTGGGGAGGATTATGGGTTATGGCTTCTAAGTAGTATTATGAGGCTAGTCAGTCAAATAATCTTATTTAAATTATGTCTTAATTACATGAGTTGATAATCAAGTAAAGTACTGGTATTTATTCTAATTCAGAAAAGGATTCTTTTATCATGAAATAATGACTTTTTTATTTTTTGAGGTAGGTTGAGAAGAGGAATTTGATCTGTGGATGATTTACCAATAGTTAAAGATCAAATTCAAGGGATTTTCTAAAACCAAATGTAAGTTTGGTTACATTTGGTTTTACATTTTTGTGTATCTATGTTTTTTATTTTGAAAATTTTTATGTTTTTTTTAAATTAGACAATACATTTTGATTATATTCTTTCTCCTCTCCCAACTCCTTCCAAACCCTGTACACCTCTCTACTTACTCAAATTCATCTTTTTTTCTTTCTTTCTCAATACAATAACAACAAAAACAACGAAAAATCAAAAATCAAAATAAAAACAAATAAGATAGAATACTACCAAACAAATAAAAACCACAGAGACCCTTTTGTGTTGGTTAACTGTTCCTGGGCATGGGTCTGTCCTGCAGTGTGGTTAATATGCAGTGATGCTCCATTGGAGGACACCGAGTTTTCCTTGGCTGGGATTTTTATCTGGCTTGGATCTATGCAGGTCTTGTGTGTGCTGTTAGTTATTAATGTTCTAATCCTGTCGTATCTGAAAAATGTTGTTTCTTGGAGTCATCCACCACTCTTGGCTCTTAAAATCTTTCTGCTTACTCTTCTATGTAGATTCTTGAATCCTGAGGAGTTTAATAAAGATAACCTATTTATGAATGAGTGTTCCAAGGTCTCTTATTCTCTTTATGTTGTCCAGCTGTGGGTTTCTGTTTTGTTTTGTTTTTTTACTTTTTAATTAAAAAAAAAAGATTTATTTATTTATTATATGTAAGTACAATGTAGCTATCTTCAGACACACCAGAAGAGGGCATTAGATCCCATTACAGATGGTTGTGAGCCACCATGTGGTTGCTGGGATTTCAACTCAGGACCTCTGAAGAGCAGACAGTGCTTTTAACCTCTGAGCAATTTCTCCAGCCCTGTGGGTTTCTGTATTAACTATCATCTACTGCAAGAGGAAACTTCTTGATGAAAGTTGACTGATGCTCTGACCTATGGGTATAGCAATATATCATGAGGAATAATTTCACTGCCTTTAGTAGAATCATAGTAGAAGTTTTCCCCCTAGTGCCCATGACATATCTAGTCTCAGGTTCTTGAATATTTTAGTAGTGTCAGGTATGGGTTGTACCTCATGAAGTGGACCTCAAATCCAATTTTAAAAAGTGATTGGTTACTCCCATAATATTTGAGCCACTATTGCACTAATATATCTTACAAGCAGGTCTCTGTTGTGTGTGGCAGGTTTATAGTTGGATGAAACTGATGATTACTCTTCTCCTCTGGTAACATGTAAAGTATCTTCTAGCACCATGAATGGCAGTCAGCAGGGGCAAAACTTCTAGTTGGGCACCAGCTCAATTTCTTCATACTTGATTACATAAGAAGTTGGGTATTCAGCAATAGGGACTAGCCATCAGGTTGTGGAGAGTAACCATTATATTTGGCAACAGCCTGGGATTTTGTGTCTGGAGGTGTTTATATGATCTCTTTGGCCAACATCTCAATAAACTCCTAGCATTGTTGCTTTTACTCAATGGAATAACATTTCTTGTTGGGATCTTGTTTCTCCATCATGTAGCAACTTTCATATATGTATATATAACCTTTTCATATATGTATATATTTTGGAAGCTTCTAAACTGCTAAATTTTGTTATGGCTTTTCAAAGGCCCTGTATACTCCAGCCTTTACCATCTTTCCCCTATCTAATCTTCTTAATTCTAGTTTACCTTTTCTCTCTTTATAATACTATGTTATATTTCCTCTTTCTTGGAAGATCTTACCCTTCTCAGTGGTCCCATAGGTTGCTTTCTAACTTTTGGGCTTATTTGGATTGAAGCAATATATCTAAATCTTAAAAGCTAACATCCTTGTGAAAAGAAGACATGAAGGATTTGTCCTTTGAGGTCTAGATTATGTAAGTCAGGGAGTTGTTTCATTTACCAGCAAATTTCACTTTCTTTACAATGAGATAATGTTCCATTGTGGAAATGTACTACACCTTCAATATCCATGGTCATCTGGGCTGTTTCCAGTTTCTAGCTATTATGAATACAGCAGTAATGAACATGGATGAGCAAGTGTCTTGTAGTAGAATGTAGAATCTTTGGGTATATGCTTAAAAGTGGTATAGCTAGATCTTGTGGTAAATATCTATTATCAGTTTTTTAGAAAAGAAATCTTTATACTGATTTTCACAGTAGTTTTATCAGTTTTCACCCCCACCAGCACTGGATAACTTCCCCCTCCCCCATATCCCACATCATGCTCTGTAATTTGTTTTATTGATCTTGGTCATTCTGACTGAAGTAAGATAAAATCTCAAAGTAGTTGTAATTTGCACTTTCCTGATGGCTAAGGATGTTGAACATTTTAAAAAGTGTTTTCCAGCCATTTATGTTTTACCTTTTGAGAATACTTTGCTTAGTTCTGTATCTCAATTTTTAAATTTTTTCACTTATTTTTAAGGTTTCTTTTTTTCCTTTTTATTAAATATTTTATTTATTTATATTCCAAAAGTTGTCCCTTTCCCAGTCCCCCTCCCTGAGTTCTTCACCATCCCCCCCACACCTCTGAGAGGGTGCTCCCCCACTACCCAACCATACCCACCTTACCTCCACCAACGTCCCTCTTCCCTGGGGCATCAAGTTTCCACAGGCTTAAGCACATCCTCTTCTATTGAGGTCATACAATGCAGTCCTCTGCTACACTTGTGCTGGGGCTGCGAACCAGCCCCTGTATGCTCCTTGCCTTTTGGCTTAGGCTCTGAGAGCTCTGAGGGGTCCAGGATAGTTGGCATTGTTCTTCCCATGGGGTTGCAATCCCCTTTAGCTCCTCAGTCCTTCCTCTAACTCTTCCGTATTGGTCCCTGACCTCAAAACCCCCAGTTGAGGCAGGGGTCCACCCACCCATCTTCAAAGTTTTTAACTCAGAGTTGTTCCTGTCTAAAGGTTCTTTAAAAAATCCAACTTTTATATTTTTGGTTGTGAGCCTAGCCTTTAACGGCTGAGCCATCTCTCCAGAACCCAGATGCCCCTCAACAGAGGAATGGATACAGAAAATGTGGTACATCTACACAATGGAGTACTACTCAGCTATTAAAAAGAATGAATTTATGAAATTCCTAGCCAAATGGATGGACCTGGAGGGCATCATCCTGAGTGAGGTAACAGATTCACAAAGGAACTCACACAATATGTACTCACTGATAAGTGGATATTAGCCCAAAACCTAGGATACCCAAGATATAAGATACAATTTGTGAAACACATGAAACTCAAGAAGAATGAAGACTGAAGTGTGGACACTATGCCCCTCCTTAGAATTGGGAACAAAACACCCATGGAAGGAGTTACAGAGACAAAGTTTGGAGCTGAGACGAAAGGATGGACCATGTAGAGACTGCCATATCCAGGGATCCACCCCATAATCAGCTTCCAAACGCTGACACCATTGCATACACTAGCAAGATTTTATCGAAAGGACCCAGATGTAGCTGTCTCTTGTGAGACTATGCTGGGGCCTAGCAAACACAGAAGTGGATGCTCACAGTCAGCTAATGGATGGATCACAGGGCTCCCAATGGAGGAGCTAGAGAAAGTACCCAAGGAGCTAAAGGGATCTGCAACCCTATAGGTGGAACAACATTATGAACTAACCAGTACCCCAGAGCTCTTGACTCTAGCTGCATATGTGTCAAAAGATGGCCTAGTCGGCCATCACTGCAAAGAGAGGCCCATTGGACACGAAAACTTTATATGCCCCAGTACAGGGGAACGCCAGGGCCAAAAAAATGGGAATGGGTGGGTAGGGAAGTGGGGGGGAGGGTACGGGGGACTTTTGGGATAGCATTGGAAATGTAATTGAGGAAAATATGTAATAAAAAATATTTTAAAAAATCCAACTTTTTATTGATTCTTTGTGGATTTCACATTATGCAACACAATCCCACTCAGCTCCCTGTCCCTTAACATCCACTCTCTGTCCTTGCAACTTCCCCTGCAAAAACAAAACAAAACAAAACAAAATCATCTCGTTATGGAAGCTGGAGTGTGTCACCCTTTTGTCCACATATGTTTAGTTGCAAATGTTCACTGTAATGAGTCATTGGTTTGCTTGATCTCTGACTTTTGCTACATTATCAATACTGGGTCGTTACCTGGACTCTCAGATATCCTGATGTTGCCCTGTGTCCTGGAGATCCTGCAGCTTTGGATCCACAGAAGTGGCCCCATTCACACAGTTTTACACTCCATAGATAGGGTAGATGTAGGGGTGGGCCAATCCAAACCTCTAGATTTGAATCTGGGTGGTACCTGAGCTGATCAGTTAGCCAGCTCTGGTGAGCCTCTAGCACTGTCCCAGCTTGGTCACCCAATGTCACACCTGGTAAGGAACAGGGATAGCTCTCCCACTCTCATACTGTCTGGCTGGCTCACCCATGCCCTTGACTCCAGGGCTGGTTCTATTGTCCAGGTGAGTTACAGGGCCCACTCTCCAGAGTGCTGCAGCTAGTGAGGGGCTAGGCCAGCTCTTCTGCCTGTCACAGGTGGTGAAGAGCAAGGGAGGAAAGGGTATTTCTCCCGTGCACACTCCACCACACCATAGATGAGTGACAGGGTCAGCTGTCTTTTTCTCACGCCCTCGGGGCCAGATTATTTGAGGTCCTGCCACCAATGTTCCACTGTGCTACCCAGGGCTGTAGCCAGTGAGGGGTGAGATTAGCTCTGCACAACCATTTGACACTATAATGGTCCCAAGCCACAGCCTAGACTAAGGACTTCCTTTGGTGGTCATATGAACAACAGAGATCTTCACAGATCCCTTCTGTTGCATGGCCAGAGACCCACACATGGCTCCCAGCAGCATCAGGGACCAGGACTTCACTATGGCCTCAGATGGCAGGACAGGCTACTTACATCAGGCTGTTCCTCTCCACCCTCACATCTCCAGTTCCATCTCTCTTCATTATGCTCAAACCTGCTTCTCTTTCTCACCCTTCGCTTCACCACATACTTACACTGTACATACATACATTGTAGTGGTTCTTGCTGTTAGTAGGCCATGTGGCAGGCCAGCCTGCCCACCTGTGCCACAGGACAATGGACAGTCCTTTTTTTTTTTTAGTTCTTTATATCTTCCCTAACCTTTCTATTTGATACATAGTTAGTATTTTTTTTTCTATTTTTGTAGGCTGCTTATCTGCTTGAACAATGGTATACCTTTGCCATACCAAAGTGTTTAGTTCATGAGGCCCTATGAATTATTATTAATTATTGTTTTTAGTGCCTGTTTTATCCGTGTCCTGTTCAGTAGTCCCTTTTTATACTAATGAATTCAAGCATATTCTCTACTTTCTTTTCTGTCAGATTCAGGATATCTGGACTTATGTTGAGGTCCTTGATTCATTTAAAGTTGATTCATTTAAAGTTGGTGATAAGTATGTATCTACTTTCCTTCTTTAACATGCAGCTCTCTGGTATGACTAGCATCATTGATCAAAGATTCTGTCTTTTCTTTAGTGTGTATTTTTGTGGGTATTTATTTGTTTAAAAAATTAGGTATCCTAAGAGTTTGAAATTATCCTCAATTATATTTCATTCTTTAAAATGCATGTCTTCACAACAGTCCCATTCTGTCTTTATTACTGTAGCTCTGCAATATCATTTGAAATCTAGAATAGAGAGTTCTCAAGTAGTTCTTTTATTATTCAGGATTTTTTTAGATGTGTGTGTGTGTGTGTGTGTGTGTGTGTGTGTGTGTTGTGTTTCCATATGAAATTGAAGATTTATTTTCAATTTCTGTGAGGAATTGTGTTGGAATTTATCTGGGGATTGTATTGAATCTATAAACTGCTTTGGCTAGATAGCTACTTTTATAATATTAGTTCCACTAATCCAGGACCAAAGGAGATATTTTCATCTTCCAGTGTCTTCTTCAATTTCTGTCTTTTTTCAATACCTTAAAGTTTCTATTAAACAATTTTTCACTTGCATATAATATATATATATGTATATATATATATAAAACTCTAGTATATTATATGTCATATATGTATATATGTTATACAATGTGTTATACCTAATATAATATAAATCATTTACATGATATATCTTAGTTTAATATGGCATATATCAAATGTATATATTCTGAGTCTATTGTTTCTCCCATTTCTTTCTCAGTTTTCTTGTCATTTGTATATAGGAAGAGCACATAGTTTTGTGTATTTTGTATCCTGCTACAACTTGAAAGTGTTTTTAAACTGCAGAAGTTTCATAGTGAAGTATTTAGGATATTTTATGTATAGGGTCATATCATCTTTAAATTTTTCAAAAGTTGATTGTCAGAGATTTCTAGACATGAGGTTAAGTGTGATTTTTCTTTTTGCATGTTCTTGCTTTTTAATGGTCCTACAAAAATGAATCTGGCTTAGTAAACAAAGCAAAGAAGATCATCATTGAAAAATGTACACTCAGTTTTAAAATGCTGGACAAGACCAATTCTTTTGAAAATATATTGAGTGTAGATTAAAGTTTTAGATGGAAATAACAATTTAAAATCTGCTTTGATTAAGATAATATCAGACCTCTATAACTTTTATTTAGTTGATTTTTGGCATTGATAAGATGGAATGAAAACATACATTATTTCTTTTATATGATTTTCCAGACAGGAGTAGCAAGTGGTCTCTTAACTATTCTTAGGTTTCTTCCTCATTAAAAACTGCTATTAAATTTTCACTGTAATAAAGTGAATTGCATAAGTTTAATATGTACATCGTAATAAGTTTTGACTTACCTTAAAATAACTTCTATCAACAAGTAGAATTAAACCACATTATCCACATGTCTTTTTTCTTTATACCATCCCCATGTTGAGAGCATTGCACAATATGTTAGTTATATTGTGAATGGGACAGATATGCCTAGATTCATCTCAAAACATTTACACTATTAGTGATCTTGTTTCCATGAGAAAACACATTCTAGGGGCTGGAGCGATGGTTCTGCAGCAGTTAAGAGCACTATTCGCTCTTTCAAAGGATCTGTGTTTAATTTCCAGCACCAACAAGGCAGCTCACAAGTGTCTATAACTCCAGTTCTGGGGGAATCCAGCATACTTACACAGAAAATTCAGGCAAAACACCAATGCATATAAAATAGAAGTAAATACATTTTTAAAAAGAAGGAAAATTTCTAAACATTTGAGATGTAATTTTGCTAGTAAGATGAAGGGCTAATATCTACCACTTCTCTGTGTGAACCATTAACTATATGCAACTGGGCTTCCCATTATTCCATGTATTATTTATATTCTCATAGACTTTTTATACCATTGTACTGGCTGGTTTTGTGTGTCAACTTGACACAAGCTAAAGTTATCACAAAGAAAGGAGCCTCCCTTGAGGAAATGCCTCCATGAGATCCAGCTGTAAAACATTTTCTCAATTAGTGATTAGTGGGAGGGTCCACTGTCGGTGGTGCCATCCCTGGGCTGGTAGTCTTGGCTTCTATAAGAAAGCAAGCTGAGCAAGTCAGGGGAAGCAAGTGAGTAAGAAACATCCCTCCATGGCCTCTGCATCAGCTCCTGCTTCCTGACCTGCTTGAGTTCCAGTCCTGATTTCCTTAGGTGATGGACAGCGATATGGAAGTTTAAGCTGAATAAACCCTGTCCTCCCCAACTTGCTTCTTGATCATAATATTTGTGCTGGAATAGAAACCCTGATTAAGACAACCACACTCCCCATAAATCCAATTTAGTCAGCATCATGAAAAGTAACTTGTTGGAGGTACTATTGCTGGAGAGTTGTTAAGAAGTGGTTGTATGTCATAGGCAGTGCAGCAATGGGTATCACAGGAATCTGGGAAGGAGAATAATGGTAGACAGGTACATAAGACTCTGGACTCACTTCAAGAATGAACAACTTTTATTTTTTCCACTGTTCTTTATATATTGTTAAGATGGTTATGAGAGGATAGTATTGCAAGTGGAGCTTGAACAAACAGTACCTTGACTCTTTATCTGAGTTTTTCCTTCTGCTCTTCCATAGCCCTTGTGGAATAATTTTGTCCAGTAGGCCATTCTTTCTAGACTTTATATTGTGCCTGAAGTTTTTTAGTCACTGGGCCATATCTGAGCTAGGATTTGTGCTGGAATTAGGAACTGTTGACCATTGGACTCAACAGTACTAGAATGTGCCTGATGTCTTGCTCCTTTTTATAAATGACAAGCAATTTTCATAAGGAAGTAATTACAACAACCTTAGAATTTTGCACACATTCTTAAAATGATGGTGATTTGATTTTTAACCTCATTTTTATTTTATATATATTAGTATTTTGCCTGTATGTATTTGTTATATTGTACAGTATCCGTAGAAGCCAGAATATGGCATTAGAATCCCAGTGACTGGAGTTCCATGGTTGTGAGCAGCCATATGGGTGCTGGGAATGGAATCCAGGTTCTCAGCTATCCAGCCCTTTGATTCTTATTATAGTGTAATATGAGTGACTTTAGTCATTATTAAGGTGATGGGACTTGTCTTTATTCTGAACCAATTGCTAATGCAATTATAAGATTAGACTTGATACCTTTCATAGTTTGGTCATTTTGCTATGATTTCTGTGCCTTTTTAACATTTTATACTTCGAAATTTTCTTTCATGTGTACTTCCATGACTTTTTTTCCCCAGTAAGATTTGTGTGAAAGCAGTTAAGGCTCAAAATCGCAGAAGCCAGTGTTGTATATTCAGTGTTGTATATGCTTTGCTTGGATTTCCACATTTGGACTTCACAGCAAGCTTATGAGCTATGTGCCACCCTGCTAAACTTATTGACTAAAACCTGATGCCCTGGGACAGTGATGGTATGTTCAGTAGGACACAGTGAGACACTGAGCTCTGTCCTGAGCTCCATCTACATGGCACGCTTCACTTTATTTAGTGCTGTTATTGTATAGAGGGCTTTGACTATCAAAGGGACCTGGATTTTATTCTTGGGTTTATCACTATCATTGTTAATTTGGATAAGGCTTCTTGCTCTGTTTTAGGTTTTTTGTTTTGTTTTGTTTTGTTTTTCATCATCTCTGGTAAATGAAACTAAAACCACAATCTGAATTAAATCTATCCTACAATTCAAAGGAGCGTGAGCCTGAGTTTTAAATGCTGAGTGTTGCTTTGATCATGGACTGATTTTTCTTTCCTGTTCTCACTTTCCTTCTATGCCTTAGCATTTGGGATGTGTGTTCCTGCACATTTGCTGAGCCTCCTCACTGTTTAATAAGAAAGGTTTAACAATCTGTGCTGTTCATTTCGGTATCAGATTTGATTCTATTTGCTTGTGTGTTTCAACAGGGTGGAGATGCATACAAGAACAAAGGAGGAAAAGACTGAAATTAGAATCAAAGGCCTGGCGTGGTAGAAGGTGTGGGAAGTCCATTTAACTTGACTTTTAACTACTCACATCAGCAAAGAAAAAAATTCCTTTAACTTGCTTAATCACATAATGAGTTCAAAACTGAGGTTTGCCAGCCAGTGAGATGGCTCAGTGTACAAGCCTCATGGGCTTGTTTAATTTCTGGAACCCAGATAAAGGTGGAAGGAGTGAAATGACTACACAAAGTTGTCCTTTGATCCCCACACAAATTCTCACACATGCACATCATATATATATATACATACAATAATGATGGGAAATACATTTTTAAAAGTTTAAGAACTGAGGTTTGAATAAAATTCTACCAGCTATTTTGGTCATTGTTTACAGGTTTAATGTGTGTACGTATGAATGTACCATACACTTGAGTGTGCATATATGTATAATACACATTTGAGTGAAGCGAAGGTTAAGAATGATTTCAAAGCCATGCTGATTAAAATTTATCTTTATTTCACTTCACCCAAGTCTACTAACTCGTACTGCCAAATAGTCCCTGCATCTGTGTTGCATGCCTCTTGCTTGTTTATGTGTGAACACAGACAGGGGTGCTCTCAGAGGTAACTGCAAGCTTGTTCCTACTGCACAGTCCTGAAATCTTCCTATGCTTTTTTTTTTCTCTTCATAAACAATACAAAGAAGTTGACAGGTCTGAAAGGGGCTTATGTGAAAAGATAATTAAGAGCTTTAGAGAGTGTCAAGAGTCAATAGCTCAGCACTGTCAGCACTCTGGAGTGTCTCAGGCTATAATTAGATGGCATGGAGGTGTAAGGCATGCTTGGCAGTTGATTCCTGCATGATCTCCAAGGGAAGAAACAAAGAGCGGCCTCCATGAGATGTCAGGCAAAAGGGGGGAACAGATGGACAGGACTCAATCATCCTAAGGGTTTGCTCTGTTTTCCCAGATGGCATTGTTTTGGTGAGAAGTTTCTTCGCCTTTTGACTAGTATTCACATGGGCCATTTTGCCTGTGCTCATAATTTACATAGTCCTCCAGAATTTGGACAGAGACATCTTTCCACTCTATGAGTGAGTGAGATCATTCCTAATTGGCCTCAAAGCCTTGTCTGTATTATCGAGTAAAATTACAACCTTTTTTTGTGTTTGTTTTTGTTTTTGTTTTGTTTTGAGATTATAATATAATTACAATATTTACACCTTTCCTTTTCTCTACCCAAATCCTCCCATATACCCCTCCTTGTTCTCTTTCTAATTCATGGTCTTGTTTTTGTTTGCTTGTTTGTGTTTTTTGTTTTTTTATTGTGTTGTTGTACAGTAATACTACTGATCAAAATTTGACCATAAAAGTTTCTTATTATATGGAACCTTAAATTGAATAAAAATGCATAATTTCAAAATGTTGTACATTAAGTAAATATGCCAATACTTTACTAAAATATGCCTATATAATGCCACAAATCAAAGAAACACAAATTTAGAGAATATGTGACAGCAAGTTGGCTTGAAATAAACTGGTGTGTTCTCGAAATGTAACTACTTCAAAAATTTATTCCTTGCCTGCAAGAAATCTGAGATAAACCTATGCAGATCTAACAATTTTGACATTTTATTCAAATTATTTTAAAATAAGAAAAAACAAAATACTACAGATAAAACTGAATCCATCCTCAGTCTCATTGCCTTTATTCATTCCAGGGACAATTACTTCAGTTAGTTTTCAATAATCTGTATATAGAAACCTGGGCAGTAACCTCACTCACTAAGATGAGTTCTTTCAGGCCAAGATATTTCAACACTTTAGATTATAAGGTTTAGAAGAATCCTCTTGAAGCTTTCATTCTCTCTAACTCTGAACAGCAAGCTAACTCTGATCTTCATTCTACCTTAAAATGTTTTATCTCAATCAGAGCTGTAGTCTTGACTTGTCCTGTAAAGCAGTCCTTCCTTAGCCAATTTTCTGTATTGTCCCCACACTCACTCCTCTTATCAGATGCCATCATGGCATCCGATGCTTTCTAATGCTCTGCAAAGCTCCAAATTTTTTACATCAGAGATCACTGACAAAACCTAGTCTTTAATGTAGAAGCTGGCGCCCCACACTCTAGTCCAAAATAACTGTTCATTAACTTTTAGTTATGTATCAATGTTCTTCCTAGACATTAACTGCTCATAGCCATGCCCTAATGTTTCACAGCTCTTTGCCTGAAATGATGCCATCTTGATAAAACACTACTCAACAGCTTGTATTCATTCCTTAACTCCTACTCACACTTTCTATGTACTATGTACTTTGATAATTCACACATTAACTCACAATAATTGCCACTTATATAAGTCTAACCCTTTAAACTCTGAACCTAACCAAGTCAAGGAAAATTAAACTAATTCCCCATCGCGTCTCTTAGCCTAGCACTATAAGTGTATTATGTAATCATTTAGAATGGAAGGTGGGGCAGTATTATTTCTTACTGACGTTGTACTGAAAGTCATAATAATGTTTGCTATATATGAAATGCTCACAACCAGATTTTAATATATCAGAGGTTGGACTATTGGTTGTGTATAGCCTAACATTTGTTTTAATGAGCAAACACACACACACACACACACACACACACACACACACACACTCTCTCTCTCTCTCTCTCTCTCTCTCTCTCTCTCTTTTATATATTGTCACCAATGCTTTAGAAGAATAGAATTGTATAAGTGCAATGGACTACATGATTAAATGTTTCCCAGCTACCCATTTCCAGAAAAGGCTTTCTGACCAAATGAATGAAACTGGGCTAGGCATTAGGGTGATGCAAAATCAGACAATAGTACAAATTTTCACTCAAATTTGTCATTTTAGGAGATTATTTTATCTTCTTTTCTTTACTTGATAATGTGTGATAATCATTCATCATCAAATATAATTCGAATAGATATTTGGGATCATATCTACTTATATACATTAATACATACATATGTACATATATGTAAACACATATATACTCAATACATGCATGTAAAATAGGTACTTATTATGAGTATTATTTTTGAAAATTCTCAGAAATATAAAGGAAAAAATGATCATTCCCTAGTCATACAACTCAGTGTTTTGAATACCATATGGATATATTTCTCTGATTGCTTTTAAGAGCTCAGCAAGAAAGTCCAGGTTTGCATACATATATTCATTACCCGCTGAACATTGGAAGCTGACCTGTACATAATTGCAAAAGAAGAACATTATAATTCTTTTAAAATGGTGGCACTTATTACATGCTAACACATGTTTATCCTAAAACTCCATCACCTGATGAATATACAATTAACCTACATATTGCCATAGAAAACATCTCCTTGGAAATGCAATATAGCCATATAGTTTTTAATCTGATCTTCAAAGGCTTTCTGTAGGAGAAAA
This sequence comes from Mus musculus, assembly GCF_000001635.26. NCBI lineage: Eukaryota > Metazoa > Chordata > Mammalia > Rodentia > Muridae > Mus > Mus musculus. Next base: position 14,163,341 of record NC_000085.6, on the reverse strand, counting down.
TAATTTTGCCCAATAAGATATATTATTAGAAACACAACTCTGCATAGCCAATTCTCTACATCATCTGATTTATTTTAATTAGAGGTTAGCTGCTGAATGTGATTACAGTAATAATTATTACAATACCAGTCACCCACGTTTCCATTAGGATTCCACTTGATAGTTAGCAATAAGCAGAAATAAAATATTAGGACTTTTAAGAGAAGAGATTACCAATTAGTACAATTCTCCACTGGCACAAGATAATTTTTAATTATACTCATCATGGTAATTATTCACCAAGCTAAATTCGCTGGGCTACCTGCATGCAGGTTCTCTCTGCTCTGCACCCGAACACCAGCTCCTTATCTGCTCAGGAAATCCTGAAGCAATGTTTGTATTAAATACACAGTTGACTGCACACCGAATGGAAAAGCAGCTGCAGAGGGGCAGGACAGATCTCCATTTCATTAAAGGACCCCTTCTCTGCAGGGCAAAGCAAGGTAAGGAAAGCAAAACATACGCTATAGGAAAAGCACTAAAGTACAAATAGTCACACATGTTCACTGATCACACATGATCCAATTGACCCTGCACAGCCTTCTCCAGGACAGCTTTCAGTCTTCTGAAACAGCCATTCAGACCCACACCACATTGCTTATTTTAAAGAAAACAAACTGAAGGTAGAGGTTGTTGATCACTCAAGGACTTGACAGTATTTTAAGGAGCTATTAATGACATTTCCAGGCATCATGGCTTCTAATGTGCATTTCTGTTGTGCTAAAACACAAAGCCATTATTTTTGTAGTTTATATGTTCTTGCACATAAATCCATGCATTAAACCACCATAATCTGCTCTAAGTTTTCTTTCTCATATGAAGCAGCTGTAGAGTGTTTACAGGAAACAAGGACCAAATGGGTCTGCAAGAAAGGTAGTTTGCTGGAGTGGATAAACACCAGAGCTGAGTTTTCAAGGTAGATAATTGGGTATTTGTCTTTATCCCTCCTGTAGGGGCCTGTTAGGAGAGATAGACTAGATTGCATTGTTACTAGAGATAGAATAGACTGCATATGAAATGGTTTCCATAAGGTATAAAGTGTTGTTCAAATATGAGGCAACCTTTAATAATTCCAAGGAGCGATTAACAGAGGGTTGAATATTACTTTTCAGTATGACATGAGAGTGTTATGTAACATGCAATTTGTGGTTTTACTCAGTAAATAAAACATATGCCATTGCTAGAAATAAAACAAACAAATTCTGCTCTTTGGAAATAGATGAATTTTCTCAAATCTCTGAATTAGATAGCATTGATAGAAAATATAAAGAAGTCCATTCCTCACACACTTCCCCCCCCTTGAGTGTGTGTGTGTGTGTGTGCGCGCGCGCGCGCGTGTGTGTGTGTGTGTGTGTGTGTGTGTGTGTGTGTGTGTCTGAAGAGGCAGCATTAGGCTTGTGATGTTTTGAGAAGAAAAAGTGCATACCAGTCTCTCCCCTCTCTCTGTATGTGTGTATATGCCTGTCTCTTTCTCTGTGCCTCTCTGTCTGTCTGTCTGTCTGTCTGTCTCTTTCTCTGTTGATGGTGGGCAGTATAGAATAGCCTCTGTGAACTTTCAGAGGGGCAGATGGGCTGCATTTGCCAGCCAGAGGCAGGGACTTGCTGTAGCTGTGTCTGTGTGACTGCACCAATCGCTGCCTTACTGATTCTAAATAAGAGGAAAATAAAGTAAATTCCAAGTGATTCTTTTCATTGCTGCTGGTGTTTGCTGCCAATGTTTGCCTCCATGCTTGAAAACATGGACAAAGATTTGTCATTTGCAAGTGCTCTATTTCTCGTGTTTAAATAACTCCTCCCGCTCTAGTGGCAACTGAGCTGAGCACGGGCCCTCCACTAGCTGATGGAGGGAGGGGCACATTTGCTCAACAAACATATTTAAGAGTAAAAAGAAAGCCATTTGTAGCTTGGCATTGGATAGTGCTTACTCATGGACCAAGATTCATAGGAGAAACAGGACAGCTGTGGCTCAGATTATCTTTGGATGTTTATCATTTTAAGTACTTGGAAAGCCTAGTTTATGTAAATTTCATGTTATTAAAGGCTTATGGATACATTAGTCATTCTTGGTATTTTAATTCTGTTACAATTTAAAGGAAATAGACATCTATTCTAGGCCAAGTTTATGAAATATTTGAAGAAGAAAAAATATATACATGAAAATTTTTTCCTTCAAACTGGTTATTTTTAGCAGCCTTTATATACATAATAGCAGTAATTTACCAACTAATTTACCTAAAATCTTTTTATTAGAGAATCTGAAAGTCATGCTAAACAAGTATTCTCTTTGTCTAAAAAGTTACATGAAAAGAAACACTTCTAGTTTATTTTGAGAGGAGAATTGAGGTTTCCTGGTGCTCAAGTGTTTGGTAAGCTCTCAAAGAGGTATGGGGGAAACAACCTGCCTGTAACAGGAGCCAGAACCAAAATAAAGAACAGGATTTAAAATTGTATCCCTTAATAGCATTCCCCGAGAGAAAGCTTGTACTGCCCTTTAACAGGGTGTATGTAATGGAACCAGCCCATCATCTGCCAATCTGGGGGATTGTTTAGAACTCTGCTGTCAGAGGTAAGGTGAAGAGTGGATATCCTTGTGAATTGGGTCCTTCAAATTAGAAGTTGATAAAAATAATGACAAAAACAGGTTTTCAAGTTTAAAATTTAGAAGTATTTTTGTTGATTTAAGGGTCTCAGATTATGTAGCTGGAGTTCTGGCTTGTTTATGTCCAATCAGAATTCTTTTTTTTCTTTATTATTGGATATTTTCTTTATTTACATTTCAAATGTTATCCCCTTTCCCAGTTCCCCCTCCCCTCCTAGAAGTCCCCTATCCCATCCTTCCTCCCCCTGCTTCTATGAGGGGGTCTTTTCTCCACCCACCCACCCACTCCCTCCTCCCTGTCTCAATTCTCCTACACTACAGATATCAAGCCTTCACAGGATCAAGGGCCTCTCTTCCCATTGAAACATGACAAGGCCATCCTCTGCTACATATGCAGCTGGAGCCATGTGTACTCCTTTGTTGATGGCTTAGTCCCTGGGAACCCAGGGGGTTCCTGTTGGTTGATATTGTTGTTCTTCCTATGGGGTTGCAAACCCCTTCAATTCCTTCAGTACCTTCTCTAACTCCTCTATTAGGGACTCTGTACTCAGTCCAATGGTTGGCTGTGACTATCTGCCTCTGTATTTGCAAGGCTCTATCTAGCAGGGCCTCTCATGAGACAGCCATATCTATCAGGCTCCTTTCAGTATTCACTTCTTGGCATGCACAATAGTGTCTGGGTTTGGTAACTGTATATGGAATGAATCCCCAAGTGGGACAGTCTCTGGATGGCCTATCCTTCAGTCTCTGCTCTACACTTTATCTTCATATTTGCTCCTGTGAGTATTTTGTTCTTCTAAGAAGGACTGAAGCACCCACACTGTGGTCTTCCTTTGTCTTGAGCTTCATGTGGTCTGTGAATTGTTTGGCACTTTTGGGCTAATATCCACTTATCAGTGACTACAAACCATGTCTGTTCTTTTGTGATTGAGTTACCTCAGTCAGGATGATATTTTCTAGCCAACCGAATTCAAGAACACATCAGAATTCTTCAGAAGGCATCCAGCAACTTTATATCTTTTTTATTGTGGTCATGCTCAGGACACTTACTGCTCTCTTATCCTTATTTTCTTACACAATTTTTGCTGGTGAATCAATATGTTTATTAGGGCTACATACAGGAGCATAAACAACTGAATGTCAGCAGTAGTCTTTTCAAGCCCTTCCCAGCATATGTGATGATCCTCAAAATGTGCATCCCTGGAGCATTCCTGTCAGTCTACTCTACCAGGCAGTCTGCTCTTCCCTAATTACCTTTGCTGAGCAGCACTGTGAGTTATGTAAGTTTCATAAGCTTCCTGAGCTTTGTAAAATTTGTTAGTATCTTAAGTCTTGGGTATTTTGTAGAATGGCCAAAACTGGAGGCTATAAGTCTGAATTCACATAAACTGTTGGAGGAATCAGAAATCATATCCTTTATATGGTCCAATTTTAGGCGTGATGAGTGCAAGATGATCACGGGGAGTGGGTGACCCATTTATAAGTGCTTCACCCTCTCTAGCTCCAACTTAGTCAATAGTTCTTGGGCTGGACATATTTGGAATTTTGTGAGCAGCCTCCATTTCGCATAGTGAGCCACTGAAAGGGAGAGAGAAAGAAATACTGGAATAATGGTCGTTTCCATCCACCAAAGAAGTTTATGGTTTTTCTTTGAGGTTAAAAACATCAATTTTTGTTCTTGAATTTTTAATATGTACCAGCTATATGCTTTATGAACTTATGTGGATAAAATGCTTCCCAGGACTCTCTCTCTTTCTCTCTCTTGTGTGTGTGTACGTGTGTGTGTGTGTGTGTGTGTGTGTGTGTGTGTGTGTGTGTTACTGGTTATGCATTAAAATCATTCTTACTTTATTATTTTTAAATGGAAGTGAAATTCAGCTATGTTATGAAGGGAATTCTGATTATTCTAATTTCAATTAATGAATTTAAAATGCTTTTCTAACTTACTAATTTAAGATGTGTATAGAATGTAGTTTCATCGCATCCTTTCCTCATTTACTCTTTCCCACTACTTTCAAATCCCAACACATCCTCTTCAAAATCTCATGTTCTTTTCTGTGTGTGTTTGTCTGCCCTGTGTGTGTGTGTGTGTGTAAGAATGTGTGTATGTGTATATATGTGTGTATATGTACTTGTATGCATGTGCATGAATGTGAGTGTGTCATACCAAGTCCAAATATTGCTGGCAATATTCATATTGCTTTGGTGCTATAGATAACCTAGAAGTGTCCATATAGCCCAAAATGACTCCTACTCCCTCAGCAGCCATCTGCTGCCAATAGCTCAATCGCTAGCTGTCAGTAGCTCTATATCTAGGGGGAGAGCCACATGAGCCCCTCTTCAGGCTATGCTTGAATTTTCACTGACGTGATTTTATTTGGGTTTTATACAGGGAACCACAGTGACTGTGAGGTCATGATTACAAGAGTCATGGCCTCTCCAGAAGACAGAATAGCACATCATCCAGAAGACAAAATGTCCTTAGCATCCTCTGGCTCTTACATTCTTTTTGCCTGTTCTTCCATGCTGTTGTATGATCCTTAATGGGAGAAATGGTATAGCTGCTCAACTCAGGCTGAGCATTCACAGTCCCTTGCTCACAGAACGTTGACCAGTTAGTAGTCCCTGCAGTGACCACAGCACACTGCAATAAAGAAGCTTCCCTGAAAGGTTGAAAACTGCACAGATCTATGGTTATAAATATTGACATTTTAAAAGGCAGGGTGGCAAAAGAATCATTTAGCACAATGACAGTAGTGGGATCCTCCTTTGGGCATTTGACTTTCCAGTTATGCACTTTTGATCAGATTTAAAGTATCAGATGAGGATACCCTCTACTGTAGCAGGCCTCAAATATAATATCAAAACAGTTTATTAACCTGATAACAGACATGCCACTATTATATTGCTGTGCACATCTGGCATAAAAAGTTGGTATTGCAGCACACCCAGTCCTTCACTGAGTAAGACTGTAACTACTTTTTCTCTGCCAACAGCCTGAAATTACCTTCTGGCATTATGAAAGCTAGCAAGCAAGGAGCAAGTTTTCTGGTTAGTTCAATATTGATTTTCCTATATCTTTCAACCCAATAGTGTGGTGTCTTGAGTGATATGGTCTATCTAGTAATGTTGAAGAGCCACTAACAATGTCCCTAACCTGTTTCATTCTGGAACTCTCAGGAGCCTCCCTGATCAAGTCTGGTCCTGGAGTGTTCATTAAACAATCCATGTCTTCTGGGATCAGGACTGTGTACTGATGCAGTTTGTTCTTGGATATGTAACAAAGCAGGATGAGCAAGCCATGGTGAACAAGCCAGTAAACATCATTCCTCCATGGTCTTTGCTTCAGTTCCTACCTCCAGGTTCCTGCTGGAGTTCCCACCCTGGCCTCCCTCAGTGAAAAACTGGAAGATGGAAGTAAGCCAAATAAAACCTTTCCCCTCCATGTTGTATTTAGTCATGGTGTTTATCATAGCAATAGAAAAAACCAACTAAACAAGTAGCTTCCCTAGTTTCTACCTCCACCAACAGTGTAGAAGGCCCCCCAATCTGTTCCCCCACATCTAAGCCTTTGTTTGTTGTCTTTTGTCTTCTTGATCTTGGCCATTCTGAGTAGAATAAAATGGAATCTCAAAGTAGTTTTAATCTGCAGTTCCCTGTTGACAAAGGGTATTGAAGCCTTCTCAAAGTATTTTCTAGCCATTTGTATTTTTTTCTTTTGAGAACTTTCTGTTCATTTCCATAGCCCATTTTTAATTGGATCATTTGTTTTCTTGATGTTTAGTTGTTTGAGGCCTTTGTCTATTCTAGACACTAATCCTCTGTGGAATGGATAGTTGACAAGGATTTGCTCCCATTCTGTGGACTGCCTCTTCACTTGACTGACAGTTTCCTTTCCCACACAGAAGCTTTTTAGTGTCATGAGATCCTATTTGTTGATTGTTGGTCTTCCTTTCTGAGCTACTGCAGCTCTATTCAGAAAGTCTTTACCTGGTCCTCCTGTAAGTTAACTGTATCTTCTATCAGTTTGCAGTGTCAGGTCTTATTTTGAATCTAATTAATGTTGGATTTTGTGAACGATGAGAGATAAGAATCTCCTTTTTAGTCTCAGTTTTATTACTTTGTCTCATTCTGTCTTTCTCTTTGTTAATTTGGCTAAGTTTGTCATGCATGCTCATTTCAAAATAAAACAAATTTTTTGTTTTATTAGTTTCCATTTCTAAACTTCTGTTTCATTAATTTCTGCCTTGTAGTACATTTCTATTTTTGTGTATGTGTATATATTTGTGTGAGCATATACCATATTTGTGGTGCCTGCACAGACCTGAAGAAGGTATAAGGTTTTCTGGAGGTGGAGATACAAGAAATGATGAGCCACCCAATGTGGGTGCAGAGAACCATACTTGGGTCCCCTGAAAGAGCAGGATATGTTCTTAACTGCTGAGTCATCTCTCCAGCTTCCGCCATGTTTTTTGATTATTTTTCTTTATTTAGTGTTTTGGAGTTGGGTTTGTTCTTGTTTTTTTCAGGGTACTATTAAACTAAAGTTGTATTTAATTTATGGTCACTCTGTGTTTTGCTTTTTATAGTTGTTTTCTTTTTGATACAGTGTTGGACTATATAGGCCTGGCTGATTTAGAACTCAATATGTTCTAAAATCAGGCTGACCTTGAGCTCATAGTGATGCACTTGCGTCTGTGTCCTCAGTGCTGAGCTTATTAAAGGCATGTGTCACCACACCTGGCCTCTCCATTATTTGTATGCAGGCATTTACTGGTATAAATTTTCTTAGGGCTGCCTTCATCATGTGCCATGGATTTAAGTTTATTGTGTTTTCATTTCCAATAAAATTTATAAAGTTTTTATAAAATTTGTTCTTGATTTCTTCAGGGACTCATTCATCACCATTAGGTACTGTGTTGTTTAGTCTCTGTGAATGTGCATTTTTCTCTAGTCTGCATTGCTTTTGATACCTCACTGTATCCTATTGTGGTCAGACAGACTTCAGTATGCCATTTCAATTTCCCTTTCTTTTTTGAGCCGTGCTTTCTGACCTAACATGTGATCAGTTTTGGTGAAAGTTCCATGGGTTACTGAGAAGAATGTGTATTCTTTAGTACTTGGGTGGAATATCTTCTAGATCTCTCTGATCCATTTGATTTATGAAGTCTTTAATAAGCTCCAGTGATTCTCTGTTCAGTTTTTTTTCCCCCAGTGATCTATCAATTGGTGAGAATGGGTATTGAATTGTTCTACTGTCATTGTGTCGTGACTAATCTGTGGCTTTATACCTAGTATTATTGGGTTTATGAAATTGAGTACACCTTTGGTTACTGTATATATGTTTGGTAATTTCCTCTTGATGGGTTGTTCTCTTAATGCGTATGAAGTGACCTTTCTTTTCTCTCTCACAAGTTTTGGGTTGGATTCCATCTTCTCAAACATAAAAGTAAATATGGCTGCTCACTTCTCAGTTCCAGAAGCTTGAGATACCTTTTTCAGCCCTTTTGACTTAAGGCTGTATATGTCTTGGATAGTAACATGTATTTCTTGGATGAGAAAAAAGAAAGATCCTATTTTCTAAACCAATCTGGTAGTCAGAATTATATAAATGTGCATCTTTTTCTATAAAATTTGAAATTGTTATCTATGATTTTATTGAAAATATTTTGTGCCTGTGGTGAAGAATTCTTTTGTGACTATAATTAAAAACTATGGTCTTTTCATGGTGTCACCAAGACTTCCTAAGTTCAACGCACATATTAAAAAAATCATTAATATTTACTGGATCATCTATTTACTCTACCTTGTTTTTAAGCCCTGATATTCTGTTTTTCTCATGTTCCATCCCACTGGTAAGGCTTTCCCCTGAGAATTTTATTTGGTTTATTGTGTTTTTCATTTCCAGGATCATTTCAGTTTAGTTTTTAAAAACATTTCTCTTTCTGTAATTCTATTTTATACCTTTTATTGATTTCCTTATTTCATTTAGTTCTATGAGTTTGTTCTCTTGGAATATTGTACATTCATGTCTTTACATTGTTTGGGCAAAGTTATCATTTTTCTTTTGAATTCTTTGGGATTTCATTCCAGTACTTCCCAGTGAGGTCATTGTTATAGAATTAACAATTTTCTTGAACAATACACATTTTCTTGGATTTAAAAATTTTTGTACAGTGACATACGCAACTGAAGTTAGTTGATTGGTTGAAAGTTTCTTTATAATATTTAAGTCGCCTTTCTCCTCCCCCACCCCAATCCTCCCATCACCTTTCTTCCAATCCAAGTGGAAACACTTGAATAGTTTCAGGAGATTACTAAATTGTAGTAGGGCTCAAGTGTCATTTTCTTGCATAAGACTGGTCTCCAGGGCCATAGACTGTATCTTTAGTCTTTTCTCAGTATAAGCTACTCTGTATTAGTAGTCACCATTCAAAGGTCAACAAATTCCTGGCTTGTCCATGTGGTGTGACACTTCACACTAGATACCCTACCCTGGGCTCTGGATGAATACTTTCTTCTGTAGTCGCTCACAATTGTTTAGTGTCTCTGTGCCATGGTGTCTTAGCCTGGATTAGTTATGACTTTCTATCTGTTCCTACAACATTTAACATGTGTTGTAGTTTCTACAAATCTGAGTAGGCCACTTTGAGTCAGCATTAGTTTCCTGTCTCAGTCCATAGCTTCCTCAAAAAGCTGTGTGACAACCCCACTCTTTCTCCTCCTACCCTACCCATTGCCTTAAGCTGAGTTAATTTCTGTTCTCTCCTTAGATCCACTTCAGCCATGAGTTGTGGGATTCTCCCAATCTATGCACACTATCATGAGTCAACTCCATTGCATCATGTCCTGGGCCTGCAGCTTCCTCCAAGAGTTGTGCACCTTAATTGCTCATTTAATATCTTTATTTGGGAGCTGTTAGTGAGTTCACTTTGAGAAAAGAAGTAGAGGAAAGTTGGGGGTTAAAACAAATTTGTCTTCTCCAAAGGATGCCAGCATGGATAACAACAGCTTTTCATCTGGCTGCGGAAACTGATGCACTTCAGCTGGCTATGAAAGAAGGTACTTTTCAGCTGGCTGTAGTGGGTGACATAGTGCTGGTGCCATGATTGCTCAGGCAGCAGTCTACATTAAATTCACTTTGAAATGGAAACAGATATATTACATGAATTTATTAGTTCCATGAATTCATTTAAACTTTGCCTCAGCAACTATGCTTGACATGGTGTTTAAATTACTTTATGTTTTCAGTAAGTTTAGTGATTAGTGAGATTGAAGACAGGTTCCACACGCTGTAGATTTCTACTGGCTTGTTAGTTTTTTTTTTCTTTAATATAAAAGTATGTTGAACAAAGTTTGAAAAAGATTTTAAGCTAATCATGAAAATTATACAAATATGTTTCTCCCCAATTACTTTTACTTGTTTCTTAAGTATTTAAAATGAAATTTGATGAATATTTTATAAGCATTAATCAATATTAATCAATAATACATGATTACTCATTATTCATTTTTCAATAGCTTTGAAAAATTTCAGAAAGCACTTTTTTTGTGTTTGAATGAAAAGTCTTCCAGAAGTTGCTCATCAGGGTTATATTTAGCCTTATTTAAAATATTATGACTAAAAAGGTTGTCCATTCTCCTTCCTATTGTTCTCTGATTATCTCTAAAGACCATAAAGCCAGTAACCAGACCTCTCTTCTTTCCAAGGTATCATCTCAGAAGCAGACGTGGCTTGAAGCTTACTGGGTATTGGGATACAGTCTACTTTTAAATGATAACAGAATTTTCACAAGATCAAGTGCTTCATTATGAGGCTATCATTTTCCACACCTAGTTGAAAGTTCTTGACAATAGCTTTATTGGTTTATGAAGTTGTTAGAGACAATGGCAATATTAGAAATACTTATGCAATACATTGTTAAGGTGCCTATCATGATCGAGTATAGACAACTTATAGAACGCCCAAAATTAGATCGACTTTTCCCTTCAAATAGTTATTTGAGCATCTATTTTTAATCTACCTATTTCTTCACCATACCTCTGAGTCTTGAGGTATTTTGATAGTCTCGTCCATTTTCAATGATATTTCTATACATGTATTATTTATTTCCTCATATCATTTTAGGGGACTGGAAATTCACCATAAACAACCAATCTTTGCACAGAGTCATTATGTGAAATAGGATGGGGAAAGACTGCTGAATAAGAGCACAGAGAGAGCAAACTTAGTGCAGTGATTTTTTTTTTTTTTTGGCTTTGTCTTTCTGCAACTTAAAAGCTTTCTTCCGAAACTACTGAAATATACCCTCTTAAATTTTATAATATTATAATGCAAAGGAAAGAGAAGTTAATTGATAGCTTTTCCTTATCAACTTTACAATATAGCATTATATATATATATACATATATATGTATATGTGTATGTATGTATATATATATCTTATAGACTGGAGTCACACAAGAACTAAGGAGATATACCTCAGTTCATCTAGAGATGAATGAGTTATAAAACTGGAAATTAAATATTTTGTATGAGAAAAAGCTACTTCCTGGATGTGTATGGCACGTATTTGCATGGGATGCTGTTGTTAGCCTGAGAGATCTGTCTTTTTAACAGCTCCTTAGGAACCCAAGAGAGACCACAGAGGCAGGCATGAAGAAGGATTCTTAACTCCAACACCGATGTTGATGTTCCTTGAGAGTATGGGCCTTGTTAGTTGGGAGGTTTTCCTGATTGATACAATGTGGTCTATGGGTTGCATTCAGGTAATGATTGTATAGATAATAGCCCATTATCAATGTTGTTTATGGTTACTGTGCTAGTTCTAATACAAAGACTGCTATGTTGGTCTCAGGCTTGCAAGAGATTTAATACCATGCATAATGTAATGATGTTAAAATGTAAAATGTTACTAGCCATGGACACAAGTTAATGTTAATAGAAGTCATCTGTGCTGTAGGCAGAGTATGCAGAATGAATCAGAATGAGTTCTGAGCTTCAGCACAACTCAGTCCATGTGCGGCAAATAGAAAGTTAAAGGCATTTTCACTTTATTTATTTATTTATTTATTTATTTATTTATTTAGCTCTTGCTACAGTTTCACTCTCTGCAATATCATCCTTGACATAAAACCTGTTGTTTTGTCTAACAGAACCAAATGACTTCTCTGATGGCTCTCTTCTCCATTCTACCCCAGGGGCCCCCTTCTATAATCTCAGCTTCCAATGTCTCATTCTCTAATCTTTGCATTATGTTGTCCATCCAACAATACTGGATCATTGAAATTCTATATTCTTCAATCTGAGATGACTTAATTCACTTCGTCATACCCTCATGCTCTCTCTTTCTTCTTAGTATTAATTTAATGGACTATTATAAAAAAATCTCTTGCAAATATTCCCAGTTCCTCCCCTTCCTCTTCATCCTCCTCATTTTCTTCCTTTTCCTTTTTTCCTTTCTCCCCCCCTCCTCTCTCTCTCTCTTCCCCCTCTCTCATATTATGTTGGTCAAATTATAATGTTGTTTGTGGTAGATTAAAATTTACCCATGGTGTCAAAGTTCCTAAAAGGAATCTCTTGTTTTCATGTTATATTGCAAAAAAGACTTGTTAGATATGATTTAAAATTATAAGAAAGAAACATTGTCCTGTATTGCATAAAATGGTCATAGGTACAATATTAAGTGTTCTTACATTACAGAGATGGAGTATATTTGGCACAAAGACTGAAGGAAACAAGATAGTAGTAATAGAAAGGGATTTAAAGCATTGAACATATTGCATACTTTTCAATAACTGTGACTAAAGGCTTAAGGGAGAACGATACATTGAAGATCATTATTTTGAAAGTTTAGTTAAGACTGTTTGGTCTGTGAGTGCTGCAACATGAAAAGAACAGTTTCTTTGACTCGAGTGGATGGGAAGCAAAGATTGTGGAAGGCACTCAAACCTAGAAAGAACCTTCAAAGATACTCCTAGTGACTCAACTCATCCATCATGTCCCTCTTCCTAAAATTTCCAGAACCTTTGAAAATGAACTTTCAGAATTTAAACTATTTTACTGAATCTGTTTCTGACAAATCATTGTAAAACCACACCTGTTCCAATAACCATTTCTTTTACTTTGAAATAGTACTTACACCTATCAGGTGACCTATAATCTTTTGATTATTTAGTATAGCCCCAAACTTTATTAAAGTACAAAGCTTTTTGGATTATAAAATTTGTTTTGTTTTTTATATTTTATTTTGCTCTGATGTCTCCAGGGAATACTGTACAGCATAGCGCTCAAGGAGTGTGAGACATTAAATAAGTAAGTTTTGAATAAGCACAAAGGTGAACAAATTAGCAAATGAGTAAGAAAACTCACAGTTGCATCCCTAAAAGGAGCCAGTATTGACTAGAAGCCAGGATCAAAATGAAGAAGTGGAGGGAACAAAGCCAATGGTGTGCACAGAGCACACTCTGGGCTGACATGGAGTGGCATGTGCAATACATGGCATCTCATCATGTAACATATTATTTTTAATACTTTAAACTTCTTGACAAGAGTGTACCAATGGCATTTCTTTCTGTTTTCACCTTGATGTTTTTGTTTGAAAAACCTAGGGATGCCTTTTATTTTTCTGATGAGTAGTTGATGGTGGTGCTGAGGATATCAAATATCATTACTATAGAAAGACTTAATTTTTTCTGCATGTATATATAGGAGTTAGAAATAATGGGTAGTTTTTAGGAATAAAATATAGTACATTGACTGTGTTCATCTTTTTTTCCACAGAGATTGTTTTTTTTTTAATTTATCAAACTAGAAAGGAATATTGACATATAGCTAATGGCCACATTTTTTATTTATATGTATTGGGTGCTATTACTTTTGCATAGATGTGTATTTATGACCACACAAATCTATCTCTCTAGAATGTGTGAAAATTGTATGAAAGTAACAGCATGCCTACATGTTTTGCTATATTGCTAAAGAATGACATTTATTAAACAAATTAAAATTTTCCGTTTCAAATTATAATGATATCTATTCTAAAAAGTACCCTTTCAAAATTTCCATGTGCTTGAAAAATATTTAAAGTTACTTATTTGCAGTATTAAAACTTACCAACACTTCTCTTTTGTATTGAGTACTATTTGTCTCTAGGCAACTTTATTTGACCATATACTCATTCTACCTTTGTGGTTGTTGTTGTTTAGTTTTTATTTCATGTCTTGATTTCTTCTTCATTGCTCTGATAAAATATTCTGATTTTAGACAAGGTATTTTGTTTGGTGGTTCTAGATGTAAAGATGGCAGGGAAGTCTTGGGAGTAGGCAGAGAAACCACTGTAACAGGAGCAGGAGGTTGGCAAGTCACAATGCATGCACACTCAGGAGGAAGAATTAGGGTTAGGATTGTGCTGTAAAATTTCATCTTATGCAGTCCTTTGAATGAGAATGGTTTCCATAGACTCATGTGTTGGGAAACCCTGCTACTTAAAGTTGAAGACTCTAGGCAACTTTATTTGACCATATACTCATTCTACCTTTGTGGTTGTTGTTTAGTTTTTATTTCATGTCTTGATTTCTTCTTCATTGCTCTGATAAAATATTCTGATTTTAGACAAGGTATTTTGTTTGGTGGTTCTAGATGTAAAGATGGCAGGGAAGTCTTGGGAGTAGGCAGAGAAACCACTGTAACAGGAGCAGGAGGTTGGCAAGTCACAATGCATGCACACTCAGGAGGAAGAATTAGGGTTAGGATTGTGCTGTAAAATTTCATCTTATGCAGTCCTTTGAATGAGAATGGTTTCCATAGACTCATGTGTTGGGAAACCCTGCTACTTAAAGTTGAAGACTACCATGTACTGATAGCTCCCCTGAACTCAGTGCAGAACTGAGGACTCCCTTTTCTAGCAGTATTTCCTCTTCTCTACCCTATGTGGGGAACCCAACCCCTACACTCTACATGAGAAATATCACTTAATCCTGGCTAAATTACAGGTTCAACTTCCTAGAACACCTCTCCATGCAAATGAGGAGTCCCCAAAACCTTAAACATCAGGTAATGAAACTTTATCCTAACAAGAACCCCTTCCCACTTTCCAAGCTTTACATAGTCCTCGTTTACCCCAAATAAAGAACACAAACTGTTTCCATGGGTATCGTCTAAGAGACCTGTTTTCTAACAGAGCTAAAACACTAAAATCTTCAGAGATACCCACCAACCCCCGGCCCCAGCCTCCTTCCACCTGACTGGGGCCAGGATCCTGCTAACTCACTTGTGTGGACTTCACTTTTTCCTTTCCCAATGTCTAAAGGAAAGACACAAACGTTAAATTCAGCTCCACTCCTTCCTTTCCTACTTTGTGTGCCTGGAAATCTCAAGAGAAGAAGTAAAACAACAGAACAGAACAGAACAGAACAGAACAGAACAGAACAGAACAGAACAGAAG
This sequence comes from Mus musculus, assembly GCF_000001635.26. NCBI lineage: Eukaryota > Metazoa > Chordata > Mammalia > Rodentia > Muridae > Mus > Mus musculus. The sequence continues at coordinate 14,148,257 of NC_000085.6, read as the reverse complement.
AAGAACGAAACAGAAGAAGCTGTGTTTGGACCACAGGACAGGGACTGGGGTTCATATTTTACATATCAAGGCTCTTCCCTATGTAATCCAGACATTTTGGTCACTCCTCCTCTGTTTCTTCCTCATCCACCTGGTCCTGGTCCTTGTCCTCCTCCTCCTTTCCTCTCTCTTTGCTAGCATGAGCCCTTTCTCACTTTCTCTTCTCCTGCCTCTCCATGGTGAATCCCCTGGGGCCAGTGAAGTTGCTGGAGAGTAGTTTCCCAATAAACCTGCCTTTAGTATAATCTAATCAGGTTTGACTTGGCTCATTTCACTGGTGGAGTACTCATGTACTCCAGCTGATGGGATTGGGAAAGATTAGAAGGTATGGTCTTCTTGAGGAACATGCTCAATGAGGACTGGGGTTTGAGGTATAAAACAAAACAAACAAAACAAAAAATGTAAAAATTTGTTCCATTTCCAGTGTATAGACCAGTGGGGAAAGAATGAGGACACAGAAAGGAATGATAAGATTAAAGCAAGCTCAAAATCCAAGCATGTCTCAGACTTGGTGTACGTGATGGAATTGGTCGGGATTCTACGGGCTTACATAGCTCAACTCATGTGTCTCTGCAAGCTGAAGAAAAGTCTTTCAATGAACAATGCTTTCAGCAGTGGGCATCCCATGAGTCTGGACTTCCCAGTATCCTTCAGATCTCCATTGCAGCTTAGCTTTCAGCTTTACAGGTTCACATAGTAGCTTTGCAGAGGGTATGATCATTGGCATCAGCAGTTCTGTGGAACTGTGACTTTCCTCAATCATGCTGATTTCATACCTGAAAAAGTCAGTATCTACCTTGGGTACGGACTTGGTGGAGGGTCCCAAGGTCCCCAGAGGACTCTACACGATGCAGGCACCCTAGCACACCAGCATCTTGAGATCACTGGTGAATAGAACGCAACATCTGTTCCAAAAAACTCAGAGGGTCTTGTGCTAGCAGCTACAGAGTCAAAGGACAAAGGCAGCCCCTAGCACACCTAGGATATTGGGGTCACTGAGACCAGTCTACTCAGGAGAGCACATGGGTGGCAGAAGCAACAGAGCTTCTTGGACAGGGTCCATTTGGGCCTTCATCCTCAGTCAAGAGACAGAGCTGAGACATAGACCCCTGGGCACCTTCCCTGCCAGAGGAGAGTTGGCCTCCAGGGAGGGCTCTGACCTCAAGACTCAGGAGGTGGATCTGAGCTCCAGATTTCTGGCACCTTCCCTGCAAGAGGAGAGCTTGCCTGCAGAGAGTGCTCTGACCACTGGGCCTCAGGAAAGAGTTGGACTCCCAGGAGTGCTGACAGAGGCTAAAGAATCACAGGAGGAACAAGCTCCAGCCAGAGACAGCTAGAACATCTAACACCAGAGATTACCAGATGGCAAAAGTCAAACTTAAGAATCTTACTAACAGAAACCAAGACCACTTGACATCATCAGAACCCAGTACACCCAACACAGCAAGTGCTAGATACCCCAACACACCCAAAAAGCAAAATTCGGATTTAAAATCATATCTCATGATGCTGGTAAAGGATTTTAAGAGGGGCATTAATAACTCATTTAAAGAAATGCAGAAGAACACTGCTAAATAGGTAGAAGTCCTTAAAGGATTACAAGAAAACACAACCAAACAGGTGATGGAATTGAACAAAACCATCCAAGATCTAAAAATGGAAATAGAAACAATGAAGAAATAACAAGGGGAGACAACTCTGGAAATAGAAACCCTAGGAAAGGAATCTGGAACCATAGATGCGAGCATCAACAACAGAATACAAGAGATAGAAGAGAGAATCTCAGGTGCAGAAGATTCCATAGAGAACATGAACACAACAATCAAAGAAAATGCAAAATGCAAAAAGATCCTAACCCAAAACATCCAGGAAATCCAGGACACAATGAGAAGACCAAACCTACCGATAATAAGTATAGATGAGAATGAAGATTTTCAACTTAAAGGGCCAGTAAATATCTTCCACAAAATTATAGAAGAAAACTTTCCAAACCTAAAGAAAGAGATGCCCATGAACATACAAGAAGCCTACAGAACTCCAAATAGACTGGACCAGAAAAGAAATTCCTCCTGACACATAATAATCAGAACGACAAATGCATTAAAGAAAGAAAGAATATTAAAAGCATTAAGGGAAAAATGTCAAGTAACATATGAAGGCAGACCTATTAGAATTACACCAGAATTCTCACAAGAGACTATGAAAGTCAGAGATTCTGGACAGATGTTATACAAACCCTAATAAAACACAAATGCCAGCCCGGGCTACTATACCCAGCAAAACTCTCAATTACCATAGATGGAGAAATTAAAGTATTCATGACAAAACCAAATTAACACAATATCTTTGCACAAATCCAGCCCTTCAAAGGACAATAAAGGGAAAACACCAACACAAGGATGGAAATTATGCCCTAGAAAAAGCAAGAAAGTAATCCTTCAACCAACCTAAAAGAAGACATCCTCAAGAACAGAATCCCAACTCTAACTACAAAAATAATAGGAAGCAACAATTACTTTCCTTAATATCTCTTTATATCAGTGGACTCAATTACCAATAAAAAGACATAGACTAACAGACTGGCTACACAAACAGGGCCCAAAATTTTGCTGCGTACAGGAAACCTACCTTAGGGAAAAAGACAGACACTACCTCAGAGTAAAGGGGTGGAAAACAATTTTCCAAGCAAATGGTCCGAAGAAACAAGCTGAAGTAGCCATTCTAATATTGAATAAAATCGACTTCCAACCCAAAGTTATCAAAAAAGATCAGGAGGGGCACTTCATACTCATCAAAGGTAAAATCTTCCAAGATGAACTCTCAATTCTAAATATCTATGCTCCAAATGCAAGGGCATCCACATTCATTAAAGAAACTTTACTAAAGCTCAAAGCATACATTGCACCTCACACAATAATAGTGGGAGATTTCAACACACCACTCTCATCAATGGGCAGATCCTAGAAACAAAAATCTAAACAGAGACACATTGAAACTAACTGAAGTTATGGAACAAATGGATTTAACAGATATCTACAGAACATTTTATCCTAAAACAAAAGGATATACCTTCTTCTCAACACCTCATGGCACCTTCTTCAAAATCGACCATATAATTGGTCAGAAAATAGGCCTCAACAGATACAAAAATATTGAAATTATCCCATGCATGCTAACAGATCACCATAAACTAAGGCTGATCTTCAATAACAGTATAAACAATAGAAAGCCAACATTCACATGGAAGCTGAACAACACTCTACTCAATGATACCTTGGTCAAGAAAGAAATAAATAAAGAAAGACTTTTTGGAGTTTAATGAAAATGAAGCCACAACATGCCCAAACTTATGGTCCACAATGAAAGCAGTCCTAAGAGGAAAACTCATAGCTGTGAGTGCCTCCAAAAAGAAACTAGAGAGAGCATACACTGGCAGTATGACAACACAGCTAAAAGCTCTAGAACAAAAGGAAGCAAATTCATCCAAGAGGAGTAGATGGCAGGAAGTAATCAAACTCAGGGCTGAAATCAACCAAGTAGAATAAAAAAGAACTGTTCAAAGAATCAACCATACAGGAGCTGGTTCTTTGAGAAAATCAACAAGATAGATAAACCCTTAGCCAGACTAACTAGAGGGCAAAGAGACAGTATCCCAATTAACAAAATCAAAAATGAAAAGGGAGACATAACAACAGAACCTGAGGCAATCCTAAACATCATCAGATCCTACTACAAAAGGGTATATTCAGCAAAACTGGAAAACCTGGAAGAAATGCACAAATTTCTAGACAGATACCAGGTACCAAGTTAAATCAGGATCAGAATAATGACCTAAACAGTCTCACATCCCCTAAAGAAATAGAAGCAGTCAGTAATAGTCTCCCAACCAAAAAGAGCCCAGGACAAGATGGGTTTAGTGCAGAGTTCTATCAGACCTTCAAATAAGACCTAATTCCAATTCTCATCAAACTATTCCACAAATTAGAAACAGAAGGTACTCTACCCAATTCACTCTATGAAGCCGCAATTACTCTGATACCTAAACCACTTAAAGACCCAACAAAGAAAGAGAACTCAGACCAATTTCCCTTATGAATATCAACGCAAAAATACTCAATAAAATTCTCGCTAACTGAATCAAAGAACACATCAAAATGATCACCCATCATGAACAAGTAGACTTCATTCCAGGGATGCAGGGATGGTTTAATATATGGAAATCCATCAACGTAATCCACTATATAAACAAATTCAAAGATAAAAACCACATGCTCATCTCGGTAGATGCTGAGAAAGCATTTGACAAAATCCAACACCCATTCATGATAAAAGTCTTGGAAAGATCAGGAACTCATGGCCCATACCTAAACATAATAAAAGCAATATACAGCAAACCAGTAGCCAACATCAATGGAGAAGAAGCCAACAAAAATGGAAAGAAGCTGGAAGCAATTCCACTAAAATCAGGGACTAGAGAAGGCTGCCCACTTTCTCCCTACCTATTCAATATAGTACTTTAAGTCCTAGCCAGAGCAACTAGACAACAAAAGGAGATCAAGGGGATACAAATTGGAAAGGAAGAAGTCAAAATATCAGTATCTGCAGATGACACGGTAGTATATATAAGTGATCTTAAAAATTTCACCAGAGAACTCCTAAACCTGATAAACACCTTCAGTGAAGTAGCTGGATATAGAATTAACTCAAACAAATCAGTGGACTTTCTCTACACAAAGAATAAACAGGCTGAGAAAGAAATTAGGGAAACAACACCCTTCACAATAGTCACACATAATATAAAATACCTTGGTGTGACTCTAAGGAAGTGAAAGATCTGTATGATAAGAACTTCAAGTCTTTAAAGAAAGAAATCAAAGAAGATCTCAGAAAATTGAAAGATCTCCCATGCCCATGGATTGGCAGGATCAATATAGTAAAAATGGCTATCTTGCCAAAAGCAATCTACAGATTCAATGCAATCCCCGTCAAAATTCCAACTCAATTCTTCACTGAGTTAGAAAGGGCAATTTGCAAATTCATCTGGAATAATAAAAAATCTAAGATAGCAAAAACTATTCTCAACAATAAAAGAACCTCTGATGGAATCACCATGCCTGACCTCAAGCTGTACTACAGAGCAATTGTGATAAAAACTGCATAGTACTGGTTCATGGACAGACAAGTAGACAAGGGGAATAGAATTGAAGACCCAGAAATAAACCCACATGCCTATGGCTACTTGTTCTTCGACAAGGGAACTAAAACCATCCAGTGGAAAAAAGACAGCATTTTCAACAAATGGTGCTGGCACAACTGGCGGTTATGTGGAAGAATGCAAATTGATCCATTCTTAATCTCCTCGTACAAAACTCAAGTCTAAGTGTGTCAAGGAACTCCACATAAATCCAGAGTCACTGAAACTTATAGAGGAGAAAGTGGGGAAAAGCCTAGAAGATATTGGCACAGGGGAAAAAATTTCTGAACAGAGCAGCAATGGCTTGTGCTGTAAGATCAAGGATCGACAAATGGATCTAGGCAGTGGTGGCCCACGCCTTTAATCCCAGCACTGGGGAGGCAGAGGCAGACTGATTTCTGAGTTTGAGGCCAGCCTGGTCTACAAAGTGAGTTCCAGGACAGCCAGGGCTACACAGAAAAACCCTGTCTAAAAAGAAAAAAAAAAAAAGAATCAACAAATGGGACCTCATAAAATTTCAAAGCTTCTGTAAGGCAAAAGACACTGTCAATAAGACAAAATGGCCACCAACAGAGTGAGAAAGGATCTTTACCAATCCTAAATCAGATAGGGGACTAATATCCTATATATATAAAGAACTCAAGAAGATGGACTCTAAAAAATCAAATAATCCTATTAAAAATGGGGTACAGAGCTAAACAAAGAATTCTCAACTGAGGAATACCAAAGGGCTGAGAAGCACCTGAAAAAATGTCCAACATCCTTAATCATCAGGGAAATGCAAATCAAAACAATCCTGAGATTCCACCTCACACCAGTCAGAATGATTAAGATAAAAAATTCAGGTGACAGCAGATGCTGGCGAGGATGTGGAGTAAGAGGAACACTCCTCCATTGTTGGTGGGATTGCAAACTGGTACTACCACTCTGGAAATCAGTCTGGCTCAGAAAATTGGACATAGTACAACCAGAAGATCCAGCTATTCCTTTCCTGGGCATATTCCCAGAAGGTGTTCCAACTTGTAATAAGAACACATGCTCCACTATGTTCATAGCAGCTGTATTTATAGTAGTCAGAAGCTGGAAAGAATCCAGATGTCCATCAACAGAGGAATGGATACAGAAAATGTGGTACACTTACACAATGGAGTAATACTCAGCAATTAAAAACAATTAGTTTATGAAATTCTTAGGCAAAGATGGATCTCGAGGATGTCATCCTGAGTGAGGTAACATAATCACAAAAGAACACACATGATATGCACTCACTAATATAAGCAGATATTAGTCCAGCAACTTAGAATATCCAAGATACAATTTGCAAAGCACATGAAACTCAAGAAGAAAGACCAAAGTGTGGATACTTTGCTCCTTCTTAGAATGGGGAACAAAATACACATGGAAGGAGTTACAGAGACAACGATCGGAGCTGAGATGGAAGGAAGGACCATCCAGAGACTGCCCCACCCGGGTATCCATCCCATATACAACCACCAAAACCAGACACTATTGCATATGCCAGAAATAGTTTGCTGACTTCCATTATATAGCTTTCTCTTGTGAGGCTATGCCAGTGCCTGGCAAATACAGAAGTGGATGCTCACAGTCATCTATTGGAAGGAACACAGGGCCCCTAAAGTAGAAGCTAGAGAAAGTACCCAAGGTGCTAAAGAGGTCTGCAACCCTATAGGAGGAACAACAATATGAACTAACCGGTACTGAGCTGTGTCTCTAGTTGCATATGTAGCAGAAGATGGTCTAGTTAGCCATCAATGGTAGGAGAGACCCTTGGTTTTGCAAAGATCATATGCCCCAGTACAGGGGAATGCCAGGGCCACGAAGTGGGAGTGGGTGTGTTGGGGAGCAGGGCAGGGGGAAGATATAAGGGGCTTTGGGGATAGCATTTGAAATGTAAATGAAGAAAATATCCAATTTTAAAAAGTCTGTAGCGTATATATCAAATTCTCATGCCACGTAGTGGAACCTGTCCCCTTAGATCACAGTTACATCAGCCTGTGTGTGCTTCCTGTGGGGAAACACTTCCCTAGGCAATTGTTTTTCAAGAGAATGAAATTGTATTAGAATTGGTTCCTTAATCTTTTTCTTTTCTAATTAATTTGAATTTTCACATTTTGGTACCTTTGATGGGGGGCTATTCTTTTTGGACACTTTTCTTATTAATTTAGTATAGAGCAAGAGGGTCGCTACTTACTGGAATTAATCCCTTTAACAGTCCCAGAGACTTGGTTATCTTTACTCTCCTTGCTTAAAACTTTAAGATTGTTCATATACCATTCCTCAACCAACTTTTAAAACTTTTTATTTTGTTTATCCATTCTTTGATAAGTTCTTATATGCCTACAGTGTATTTTGACCATGCCAAAATCCCTTCTCCCTTTCAGTTTCTCCAAGATCCTTCACATCTCCCTCTCAACTTGATATCCTCTTTTCCTCCTTTGCAACCCATTGAGTACATTTTAATTTCTTTTTGTTCCACTTGTGTTGTTCCCTTTCACTGTAGATATGATTGACAGCGGTGAGCAGTAAGCACAACACTCTTCAGTATTGTCCTTCTTTGAGAGTTCTGTCATCAAAAGTATCAGACCATTACTTTTTAATTATCATACAAGTTTGCAGGACATGGGCATGATGCAGCCAAATTATTTCCCAGAGGGTAAACTGAATGACCTTTAGCCCTGTTTCCAATAGAATTCTTCTCCTCTGAGTATCTGTGGGTTGCTTCTCTGGAGCTGTCCTGGATGTAAAAAAATATCTGGACTTGACAAGATGCTGAAACACATGTATGTTATAGGTAGAGAACTAGAGTACTCATACATTGGTCTTCCTTCTTCTTGAGCTTCATTTGGTCTATGAATTGTATCTTGGCTCAAGTCCAAGTGGATCAAGGATAGATACATAAAACCAGGCAAACTGAAACTAATAGAAAAGAAAGTGGAGAAGAATCTTGAACACATGTGCACAGGGAAAAATTTCCTGAACAGAACACTAATAGCTTATGCTCTAAGATCAACAATTGACAAATGGGACCTCATAAATTTACAAAGCTTCTGTAAGGCAAAGGACACCATCAATAGGCCAAAATGGCAAGTAACAGATTGGAAAAAGATCTTTACCAATCCTACATCCAATAGAGGGCTAATATCCAAAAAGAACTTAAGAATTTAGATTCCAGAGAACCAAATAACCCTATTACAAATGGGGCACTGAGCTAAACAAAGAATTTTCAACTGAGGAATATTGAATGACTGAGAAGCACCTAAAGAAATGTTCAACATCCTTAGTCACCATGGAAATGCAAATCAAAATAACCCTGAGATTCCACATCACACCAGTCAGAATGGCTAAGATCAAAGCCTCAGTTGACAGCAGATGCTGGCAAGGATGTGGAGAACAAATTGTTTAGTTTTCCTTCTGTTTCTATTTTGTGGAATAGTTTGAAGAGAATTGGTATTAGGTCTCCTTTGAAGGTCTGATAGAATTCTGCACTAAAAGCACCTGGTCCTGGGCTTTTTGTTTGGTTGGGAGACTTTTAATGACTGCTTCTATTTCATTTTGAGTTATGGGTATGTTTAGATGGTTTATCTGATCCTGATTTAACTTTGTCACCTGATATCTCTCTAGAAAGTTGTCCATTTAATCCACATTTTCTAGTTTTGTAGAGTATAGGCTTTTGTAGTAGGATCTGATGATTTTTTTTGTTATGTCTCCCTTTTCAGTTTTGATTTTACTAATTTTGATACTGTACTCTGTGCCCTCTTGTTAGTGTGGCTAAGGATTATCTATGTTGTTGATTTTCTAAAAAAAAAAACAAAAACAAAAACAAAAACCCAGCTCCTGGTTTTGTTGATTCTTTGTATATTTCTTTTTGTTTGTACTTGGTGGATTTCAGCCCTGAGATTGATTATTTCCTGTTGTCTACTCCTCTTGGGTTTATTTGCTTCTTTTTGTTCTAGAGCCATTAGGTGTGTTGTCAAGATGCTAGTGTGTGCTCTCTCCAGTTTCTTTTTGTGGGCACTTAGAGCTGTGAGTTTTCCTCTTAGCATTGCTTTCATTGTGTCTCATAAGCTTTGGTATGATGTGCCATCATTTTCATTAAATTCTAAAAAGTCTTTAATTTTTTTTCTTTATTTCTTCCTTGACCAAGTTATCATTGAGTAGAGTGTCATTCAGTCTCCACCTGTATGTGGCCTTTCTGTCGTTTTTCTTGTTATTAAAGACCAGCCTTAATCCATGGTGATCTGATAGGATGCATGGAATTATTTCAGTCTTCTTGTATCTTTTGTGGCATGTTTTGTGACCATTTATTGGTCAAGGTACCATGAGGTGTTGAGAAGAAGGTATATTCTTTTGTTTTAGGATGAAATGTTCTATAGATATCTGTCAAATCCATTTGGTTCAAAACTTCTGTTAGTTTCACTGTGTCTCCATTTAGTTTTTGTTTCCATTGATGAGAATGGGGTGTTGAAGTTGCCCACTATTATTGTGTAAGGTGCAATGTGTGCTTTGAGCTTTAGTAAAGTTTCTTTTATGAATGTGGTTGCCCTTGCATTAGCAACATAGATGTTCAGAATTGAGAGTTCCTCCTGGTAGATTTTTGCTTTGATATGTATGCAGTGTTCTTCCTTATCCTTTTTGATAACTTTAGGTTGAAAATCTATTTTATTTGATATTAAAATGGTTACTCCAGCTTGTTTCCTGGGACCATTTGCTTGGAGAATTGTTTACAAGTCTTTTACTCTGAGGCAGTGTCTGTCTTTGTCACTGAGATGGGTTTCCTGTATGCAGCAAAATGTTGGATCCTGTTTACATATCCAGTCTGTTAGTCTGTGTCTTTTATTGGGGAATTGAGTCTATTGATATTAAGAACTATTAAGGAAAAATTACTGTTGCTTCCTTTTATTTTTGTTGTTAAAAGTGGAATTATGTTTGTGTGGCTATCTTCTTTTGGGTTTGTTGGAAGATTACTTTCTTCCTTTTTATAGGGTTTAGATTTCCTGATTGTGTTGGAGTTTTCCATCTATTATCCTTTTTAGGACTGGACTGCTGGAAAGGCATTGTGTAAATTTGATTTTTGTCATGGAATATCTTGGTTTCTCCATTTATGTGAATTGAGAGTTTAGTTGGGTATAGTAGCCTGGTCTAGCATTTGTGTTCTCTTAGGGTTTGCATCACACCTGTCCAGGATTTTCTGGCTTTTATAGTCTCTGGTAAGAAGTCTGATGATATGTCTGCCTTTATACATTACTTGACATTTTTTCCTTACTGCTTTTAATATTCTTTCTTTGTTTTGTGCATTTGGTGTTTTGATTATTATGTGATGGGAGGAATTTCTTTTCTGGTCTAATCTATTTGGAGTTTTGTAGGCTTCTTGTATGTTCATGTACATCTCTTTCTTTAGGTTAGGGAAGTTTTCTTCTGTACTTTTGTTGAAGATATTTACTGGCCCTTTAAGTTGGGAATTTTCACTCTTCTATACCTATTATCCTTAGGTTTGTGTTCCCATTGTGTCCTGGATTTCTTGTATGTTTTGGATTAGGACCTTTTTTGTATTTTTCATTTTCTTTGACTGTTGTGTCAATGTTTTCTATGGTGTCATTTGTACCTGAGATTCTTTCTATCTCTTGATCTGTTGATAATGCTTGCATCTATGACTCCTGATCTCTTGCCTCAGGTTTCTTTCTCCTGGATAGTCTCCCCTTGTGATTTCTTTATTTTCTCTACTTCCATTTTTTAGGTCCTGGATGGTTTTGTTCAATTCCTTCACCTGTTTGCTTGTGTTTTCTTGTAATTCTTTAAGGGAATTTTGTGTTTCCTCTTTAAGGGCTTCTACCTGTTTACCTGTGTTCTCCTGTATTTCTTTAAGGGAGTTATTTATGTCCTTCTTAAAGTCCTCTATCATCATCATGAGAAGTGATTTTAAATCTGAATCTTGCTTTTAAGGTGTGATAGGGTATCCAGGACTTGCTATGTGGGGATAACTGGTTCCTGATAATGCCAAGTAACCTTTGTTTGTTTCTTTCTCTTTCTCTCTTTCTCTCTCTCTCTCTTTCTCTCTCTCTCTCTCTCTCTCTCTTCCTCTCTTCCTCTCTCTTTCTTCCTCTCTTCCTCTCTCTCTTTCTCTCTCTCTGTCTCTCTCTCTTTCTTTCTTTCTCTCTCTCTCTCTCTCTCTCTCTTTCTTTCTTTCTTTCTTTCTTTCTTTCTTTCTTTCTTTCTTTCTTTCTTTTGAGACAGGGTTTCTCTGTATAGCTCTGGCTGTCCTGGAACTCACTTTGTAGACCAGGTTGACCTCGAACTCAGAAATCTGCCTGCCTCTGCCTCCCAAGTGCTGGGATTAAAGGCATACGCCACCACCACCCGGCTTGGTTTCTTTTTCTTATGTTGTATGCTTGCCTCTTGCCATCCAGTTATCTCTAGTGCTACCTGCACTCATTGTCTCTTGCTGGAGACTGTCCCTCCTGTTATCTTGGTTGTGTCAGAACTCCTCAGAGTTCAGCTGCCTCTGTGATCCTGTGATCCTAAGATCCTGTGATTCAAGCTACTTCTGGGGTCCTGAAATCCTGGTGTGACCAAGCTCCTGAGATCCTATGATCATATGATCCTATGATCCTGGACATGTTAAAGCATTTGGGAGTCAAGCTTCCTCTGGGTGTTTTGGGAGTTGGTTTAGAGCTAGCATCCAAGGTCTGCTCAGGGCACTGGCTCAGATTGGAAGGGACTCATGCCACTGGCTGGGCAGGGGTTTACTTCTGTTGTTGGGGTAGATGTTGTGACCTCCTAACCTATGATTCTGGGTATATTAAAGCACCCGGGAGTCCAGCTTCCTCTGGGTGTTGTGGGATTGGGTGCAAAGCTAGCAACCAAGGTCTTGAACACATGATACTCTTAAATGAGCCCCCTTAGTGCTGTCATTTTATGTTTGAGCAACCATGGCTGATTGGTTCATTCTTAATACAGAATCCAGAAAAACCATACTGCAGAGGATTATGCTGTGTTTTGTTTGTTTGTATGCTTACATTTAGATTATGTCAACAGTTTGGTTAAAAATAATTCTCAGCTTCCATGACTGGAATTTTATTAGCGTTTTTAAACTGTGTGCTTATAAAATTTGGATTTCCTATCATTAGTGTTGCTAAAATTTATCACTATCACTTGATTTTGTTTTGGATGACCACCATATTACTTTATTATAATAGTGCATGGATTCTTCTACAGTACATGTAGATTTAGTACATGTATTGGTTTGTATATGCTTGGTCCAGTGAGTGGCACTATTAGGGGATGTGGTCTTGTTGGAGTAGGTGTATCACTGTGCGTGTGGGCTATAAAACCCTCATCTTAGCTTCCTGCAAGTGATTATTCTGCTATCAGCCTTCAGATGAAGATGTAGTACTCTCAGCTCCTCCTGAACCATGCCTGCCTAGATGCTGCTATGCTCCAGCTGTGATGATGATAAACTGAACCTCTGAACCTGTAAGCCAGCCCCAATTAAATGTTGTCCTTTGTAAGACTTGCATTGGTCATGGTGTCTGTTCACAGTAAAACCCTAACTAAGAGTTGAGTTACCTCAACCTTCTTGAAAAACTCTTTCTGAGAAAACATTTTTATATTTTGATAAAAAAGAATCCAGAGGCTTCTAAATAATCTGAAAACAAATCTATCATAAGACCCAACTAACCCCTATCTGCATATCTACTCCAAACTCTACGTCACCATATCACTGAGATACCTGACTATCAATACATACTGCAGCATCACTGATTGCAATAGAAAGTACAGAATCAACCCAGGCATCCACCAATAGGTAAATGACTAAAGAAAATATTGACACATTAAATTTTACTCAAATATATGAAAGAAATTATGTTATCTGCTTAAATATGGGTATAAGTGGAAACCATCCAACTAAGAAAGATTTTATAGGTATATGCAGACTGAGGGAAGAAGGAAAGAAAGGAGAAAAGTAAGAGGAAGATAATGTTATGGAAGAAGGAAGGGGAGGATATAGGGGTGAACATGTTCAAAATGTCTGGTATGCTAAGAAAGTGTTTGTGAAACCTAACATATGTAAATAAATATGCACCAATAAAAAATGAAAAGTAAAGAAACTGTAAAGTTTTACAGTCTATAAATAATATGAAAGTTGTAGTGATTTGATTGAGAACTGATCCTGTAGGAGCATATGTCTGAATACTTGATCTGCAGTTGGTAGGACTGTTTGGGAAGTCTCAGGAGGTAAGGACTTGTTGGAAGAGCGGTGTCACTGGGACCAGAAATCTAGATTTAAAAGATGCATGTTATTCCCAGTATGGCTTCTGCCTCCTGCTTGCAGTTTGAGATGTGAGCTTTCAGCTGTTCCTGCTTCTTTATCTTTGCTCCACCATCAAGAACTCTAAACCTTTGAAACTGAAAGCCCAATTAAATGTTTGCTTTTATGAGCTGTCTTGGTCATGGTGTTTTATTACAGCCATAGAAAGGTAACAAATATATAAGTTGGTATCGGGAGCAGGACTGTAACAGACCTGATCATGCTGTGTTTTGGAGAAATGTTGACGGTCTTGGTACTTTGAACTAGGGGAGCATTGAATGGTTTACATAGAGCTTAATGGACCATCCTTGTTGGAGCTTGGAAGACAGTAGTGCTAAGATCTGTGTGGACTGTATAGAACCAGCTCAAAAGGCATCGGGGGAAACAAAGACTTTAACAGCAATTTGGTCAAAGATCATTTCTGTAATAATTTGGCAAAAGTGAGACTGCCTTTTGTCCATGTTTGAATAATTTGTCTAAAGCTAAATTGAGAAATAATACATGAATTTCCTTGGTGGGACAGGTTTCCAGACAGCTTAATATTGAGTCTGTCATGAGGATGTAAAGACAGCCCAATAAGAGTCTGTCACTCTTAAACAGGTCTATAATAAATGAGACCAAACAGGAAAGGAAGAAATAAATGTGCAGTTGAAAGAGAAAAAGAGCAAGGTTTATACTGAAAGAGATAAGGAGATTAAAGATATGTCTGATCCTCATAGGGAGTAAATGGAGGGATGCCTTTGGGTCAAGATCCCACCCAGTTAAGCCGTGAATTTGTGAAAGGAAAAAGCATAAGGAATTTCTGCTCCCACAAACAAACAACAAATCAAAGGTGCTGCAAAAGTAAGTCAAGGAGACCAGGCAGGTAGCTGAACTTGGTCATGCTACTCACATGGCGGGCATGGAGGATATATGAGTAAATGGGTTGAGGAAAAGTTCTGTGCAGTTTAAAAGAGTCCCTAAGACTAGGCAATGTGCAATAGTCAAAGTGAAGCTTGAATTAGATTGACAACTCCAAGATGTTAGGAGTTCTAGAGCCACGGGCTAGCTGCCAAAGATACACACAAGAAGTGTAACTAGCCCAAGAGAAAGATTTATCTTTCAGGTAGAAAAGCATGAGGGACAGAGCCATTTAAGTTCTATGACATCAAAGATAGCTAAATTTGCTTGAATTACATCTTGCTTTGATCCAACATTTCCTCACTATGTCCATTGCCTATCTTTTGGGATGGTAACTTATATTCTGTGCTATTGTTTTTGGATATATATGATTCACCTTTTTTATTTTACAGGAGTCATAATTAAGAGGTTGTTTTGAGTCTCAAAAAAGACTTTTGACTTTGAGACTGTAAAAGACCATGGAAATTTTGATATTGGATTAAATACATTTTGCATTATAATATGGCCATGAGTCTATGGGCAGCAAGGTGTGGATTCTGGTAATTTGAATGACAAAAGCCCCCATAGGCTCATATACTTGAGTATTTGGTCCCCAGATGATGGAACTGCTTGGAAAGGGTTATGAGTGTGGCCTTGTACCACATTTTCTGTATCCATTCCTCTGTTGAGGGACATCTGGGTTCTTTCCAGCTTCTGGCTATTATAAATAAGGCTGGTATGAACATAGTAGAGCATGTGTCCTTGTTGCCGGTTGGAACATCTTCTGGATATATGCCCAGGAGAGGTATTACGGGATCCTCCAGTAGTACTATGCCCAATTTTCTGAGAAACCGCCAGACTGATTTCCAGAGTGGTTGTACAAGCTTGCAATCCCACCAACAATGAAGGAGTGTTCCTCTTTCTCCACATCCTTGCCAGCATCTTTTTAATTGACAAGTGATACATCCATACACTATTCAAGATATTCTCTCTACAATCCATTCACCTTTTAGATGTAACAGTAGCTAGCTTTGTGCTTGGATTTTAATACAAAGAGATGGGATGGAAAAAATTTTGATTCAGGCTATAACCTTGTACTTGTTAGGTTGTCTATTATAAAAAAATAAGTCTCGATGATGTTTGGAAAAACAGGGATCAGTGTATGCTATTGCTAGAAATGTTAATTTATGTTCCCATATAAAAACATTATAAAGTCCTACATGGTAAGAAGAATCATCTACTATAGCTGTAAACTAGTAAGTTTATGAATTATATATAATTACATATGTAGCAAGCAAAAGAAAGAATAACAAACAGATAAACAGACAGATGGATAAATAGAAAGGAAAACATGGTATTAAATCAAATGTTCAGTTTCTTCAGCAGAAACTGACTGGTGAAGTTGAGGCAGCTGCTGGACTTCCCTGGCTGAATTTCAGGCTTCTCTTTCCCACTGCAGGCACTTTTTATATTATGAGATAAGCATAGTCACCTCTGGTAGAAATGCTTTACTTTCTAGTTGTTCTTAAGAACGTGGTGTTTTAACTCGTGTCTCTTACTGTTATCTCCTCTTCCTGGCACAGAATTTAGGGGAGCAGCCAATTTCAGAAAAATAAATCTTGGATGACACTAGAAGACAAACATGTTTTGGTATTAAATGGGTTGCAGGTAACAATTCACTTCCAGAACATAGTTTTCAGTGTGCTCAAACAACACATAAAATTTATTATCATAACATACATCAAGTTTGGCCCAGAACAATAGATTTGATATCTTTCTCGCCTTAATTTGGCTTTTTGGTAGCTAGCTATTACTGTAAGACCAAATTTCAAAACTTATGTACATTTAGTTTGTCTAATGAACACGTACCACATGAATAGTTCCATGTTCTTATCTTTAAAATGAAATGATCGATGCCTGCTCTTATGTACCTGTAAAGGTAGCAAGAGGATTCATTGAATTTAAGAATAAAAGAAGTTATTATGAGTTGCAAATTTACAAAACAAAAATTGTCATTACTCCTTAGAAATTCTTTAACATATCAAAATGAAAGTGGATCACACAATTTAATATCTGTATCTAAAATATATTTATATTTTGGATTCTTTAAACAGTCACTAGCCTTCCGAGCAAATGCATAATTAGGAACTTGATAAATTTGGAATTTTCAATTCTGAGGGTATTATACAAAATTATGAACACAGTGTTTATTTTGCGTGAGTCCTTTGCAAGTGCAAATTAAGAAACATACATAGTCAGCATAGCATTAGGGCTGTGGTGACTGCATTAATACCATGGCTGCTGATTCTCAGATAAGCAAAGCCATTCTTCCTCCAGACTCAGTGCTGGAACAGAACTGAGAAACAAGCTCTTTGCTTATGCTTCTCCATTCTGCATGCTCTCTTACTGACCCATGCCCAAGGGAACCTCAGTATTTAAGCATATTAAGATACAGACATCAAAATTGACACCTAAACATTATTATCTCCATCAGCAAGCGAAGCCAGATGATGAGAGTACCGTGGCGCCCAGAGAATGTTCAGTCATATCTCCTGATGTCATCAGGAAGTGTCAGAAATCTGCAATGGTTATTTGTTAAAGAGAGCACATTAGGGATGGAGCATGCATGAGTTACTCACATTGTTATCTCACAAATCAACTGGCTATAGAGACACTGATGGTGTGATATGCATGTGTTCCTGGATAACACTGAAATGGCTGTGGCTTTGAAAGTTATAGAAATAGCCTCTGATGGCTACTGTGTTATTGAGACATCCAAATAATCATGGTGTACCAACATTATTGATATTGAAGCCCATTTTTTCTTAATACAACACACAAGCTAAAAATAGCCAAAATTCCATTCATGGGAAATTAGCATTTTAGGTTTTATAACAATAGTGAATATTATATAAAATGTGATATCATGGTGCAGATAGAGACAGTAATGACAAGAGCAACATTTATCTGTTTTATAATCTGTTGATTTACTCTATGGGAGTGGTGCTATTTACTGGTCTGTTTCTTGTGACTTGTTCAGTCTGCTTTCTTACAGAACCCAGGACCACCAACTAGGGATGACCCCACCCACAATGAGCTGAGTTCTTCACCATCATCAGTCACTAAGAACATGCCATAGAGCCAGATCTCATGGAAGCATTTTCTCAGTTGAGATTCCCTCCTTTCGGATAACTGTAGCTATATGAAGTTGACATAAAGCTCTGCTGCTTAAGATGTCCTTTTAGCTGTGACAGCTAATGCCTCTGTGCAGTTTTTAATTCTCTGGTGAGGTGGCTCACGCTTGGTCACAAAGGCAAGTGTCCACAGGAGCAGGCAGATATGCTCAAAGTATCATAGCCCTGGATTTAGAACAGATACATTGCTCTGCCATTTGTTTTTCCAATAAAGGTAGAAATTTTAGTGACAAAAAATTAAGGCTGGAGACATGGCTCAGCGGTTAAGAGCACTCACTGCTCTTCTGATGGTCCTGAGTTCAAATCCCAGCAACCACATGGTGGCTCACAACCATTTGTAATGAGATCTGACGCCCTCGTCTGGTGTGTCTGAAGACAGCTACAGTGTACTTACATATAATAAATAAATTTTGGTTTGGAGCGAGCAGGGCCAGAGTGAGCAGAGCTGGAGTGAACAGAGGTCCTGAGTTCAATTCCCAGCAACCTCATGATGGCTTACAACCATCTGTCCAGCTACAGTGTATTCAAATACCTAAAATAAATAAATAAATCTTTAAAAAATAATTAATCTAGATTTCAAGGTCTGTAGATCAAGACTCCATCTGCCATGGAAACTCACACTATAAATTCTGCATTACTGGGAGGGGGTAATTCAGCCATTTTCACAATCTGTTAAAGATTTTTATAGGCTAAGTCTTTGACTCTCAAGATCTACTCAGAAATTACCTACTTTTTTCCTAGTAATCTTCCAGGAGTGAGGACCTAGCACTGTTCCAATAATAATCCTTGCAAAAACTCATTAGTAAACATGCAGAGTGTCCTTCCAGGGACATAGTGTGAAACAGCTTCAATGAGTTGGCTATCTTAGAAGAGTCAAGAGTTTAAAGATGAGGCAGAATATCTGAAGGACCAATAACCAGTAAATTATAGCATAAGCCAGCTAGTGTTCTCGGGCAATGAGGATGAACTAAGCAGGTTGCAATATATTCAGAAGCAAGAACTAGGCTTGATATTACCATTCATGATTCTGTTTTGAAACTGCACAAAATGCACGATCATTTCTTATACTTAATTTCCCTGTAAGCTAACTAAAATAAATTGCAGTGAAGTGTAATGTTTTGAAATAATCCCATAGTTTTCAAGTACTCTTGAGCAACGGAAAGCAACAGGGCTCTGTGTACTTTTCTCCACTGACTTAACACTTATTGTTTTTGCTGCCTGGAAGAGTTCTCTTTAATTGATACTTGGCTTGATATGCTTTTAAATTATTAAAGATTGGAAGCACTCATTAAGTAAGAGATTAAAAGACATGGTAGACATGGCTAATTATTAAAGGCCCAAGAAGGGACATGAAATGCATTTTATCTGAGGCTGCAGTGGACTGTTAAAGTAAATGAATGGTTTAGTGATAAACCAGTCGGAGTTAATCAATTGAGCAAAACTATAGGGAAGCTATTTGAGTCTAGATTTGAAGGGTTTATAAGTAATCGTAGTGAGAGGCTTACAGCTGCTCCCGATTTCTTTAATTTAGACTGCCGAGCTGCTAATTGGCCAGGAAATTGGGCCCAAGCTCTGGAGCTAATGTTGACTAGCGGAAGGCTACTTATGGGTCATTGTGAAGAAAGTCTGGGTTGTCAAGCATTAGCAGGTCAGAGCTGGAGTGATCTGTGATTTAACAGATGTCATGTTTTACTCTGGAGGCAAATCTCTGACAAGGCCTATTGAACTTACTCCGTTTCCCAGTCTCTGCAGTGCTCCTTGAACTCCTAGTAGTGAGCAGTGACTTATTTTTTGCTGCTTACTAACAGAGAATGCTGACTGTTCACACAGCCACTGTTGGCCAGTGAGATTAGTAACATGATACAGAGATTTTCACCACCTAACAGTCTCTGCTTCAGCATGGCTCAGATAGGTAACGACTTGAAGCTATTCTGACCTGACAGCTGTTTAGAGGCCCATTTGAAGGGAACTATTTCTCGGTTTGCCTCCAAACAAGGGGCATGCCACTGCTTGGATTGCAAAATGTCATCTCTGTTGGAATCCTGCATAGCAGTGAGGTTCTCCAGTGACTCACCATCACTAAGGCTAAAGTAACATGTTCCCTAGAATTGGGAACATCTGGCTGGCTTTATGACAAGGGTTTGAACCCTGTGGAAAAATAAATACTGAGTTAGTTTTTCCCTGCTGTCAGGCACTCTACTTATAAGATTAACTACTTCAAGACACCAGGCTACCTTTTGATGTATGACTAAAGTTGACCTCAGTTTCAGAGAAGATATATTTACTGTTCATTTCTCAGCCTTCGGCATTTTTTTTAAGGCCTACATGTTCTGTGTTTTCTAATCACTTATGTAGTAAATCTATCTGATCAGAAATAAGGTTCTTTTGGTCACCTCCTGAATGCTGCACACATTAACAAAGGTGGGGTTCAGTGGTTCAGTCATTGAATACTGGGTAAGTCTTCATAGAATCCATGGGGAGAAGCTTAGCATTCAAACCCCACAACCAAAGAAGAGCCACGTCTGAGAGTGGGATGGAGTGACAAGGAGAGGAATGAAAGACAACATATGGCTGCCAAACAAACACCCAAAACAACAATCAACCAATCTTGGTTTGAAAGCCATATGTACATAAAGAGGCTGTGATGAGAAAGGATACTCTAGCTGTCAGGCTTCAAGTTCCCGAATGTAGCCATACTTCTATATGCATGCCTGAAGACAGGTTAAGGAGTCTAATACTGCTTTCTGTGACATAACTTTATTCTGTCTGTTCTGTGGCTATTTTCATATCCAGTGCATGCCCACTACGAGAAAGAGAATAGGCTATTTCTGACTTTATGTTAAACCTTGTACTTAGAAGTGTACAAAGGTTTCATCTGTGGAATGCATTTCTCAGGTCAAGGCTTCTGAAATCATGGCAACCAGCTGTTCTAGCATAAGCTCTTTGGGGTGGTCTCTTCTTGCCTCCCAGGCAGTGCTTCCTGGAGAAGCAACTCACAGTTCTCCTGTTCCTTTTCTCTACACCCTCAATCTGTTGAAGGTATGCTGAGAACATGATGGTGGATTTTTAGTCATCTCTGAGCTCTTCTGAGCAAGAGATTAAATTTCTATTGTAATCTATGATTGCTATTGATTTCACAGTTCCTTGTTCAAGATAGGGGGATGACTGAGTCATCTGTATCTGGCTCTTAGGGATTGGTAGAAAAGTATGTACTCTGCTTTTCTAGCATTGCCTTTTCTCAAAGGTCTCAATCTTCCTTGAAGTTCTGAAAACTCACAAGCTAAGGTGGAAATTCTGTAACATAAAAGTTGGTCAAAATAAGTCCCTCAAACATCAGTTGATAATGAAGCAAAGGAGCAAGGAGAGTTCTGACTGGATGAGTCTACTTCATTGCACAAGGAACTATGGGAAATTGCCCTCTATGCCCCACACTCATGGTTCAGGAATGTTTGTTAGACTGAAGGACAGAGTGTTTCTGTTTTTTCTTTCCAGAACTTCTGTCTGTCCCTCAACACTTTTTCATGTTCCATTTTCTTTGAAATATGTTTTCTTATTCTATTCAAGTTTAATACAAAGTCAGAAACAAGTTACTATTTCCTAGTAGAGGCATACATTAGATGTAATGACAATCCTAGAGTGGAGGAAAGAAAGATAATGTCACGAAAAGCAATATTAGGTCCTTGATGTACTTTTAGGCACACAATTAGAAGGGCCACATTCAATGACTTGAAACCATATCATTAGGGTGTATACTACTAGCACACCCTTTATTTGCATGCAGCATTTTTAGTAGATGTTGTCAGCCAGTGTCATTAACAACTGTTGACTTCTTTGTGTTTTGATTGAACATTCATTTTTATCTTTCCTGTTGCACATCGATCATTGATTTGCAGATGAGTGCTTGTCTGTTTCTCCTAGTATTTCATGAAGGATTGGAAGGCAAGAGTGACCTTCATGGGTGCCTCAGTGGTTTTTCCTCTTCTATCCTTTTTTTTTCTTTTTTTTTTAAACATAGCTGGATTTTACACACACACACACACACACACACACACACACACACACACACACAATTAACTTTGTTAAATATAATGAATTTGGGGATTTTTTTTTTAATTTCAGAGAGATCGTATCTTGGTCTTTTGAAAAATAAATGACTTAGTTTTTGTTGAAAATAATCAGTAGTGGAAAATTTAAACATACAACAGATCTAGTAATATAATGTTCAGATGCCTCTAATGGTGCCGAACTTTAACAATCTTCATTTGAAAATTCTAGAACATTGTTAGTTTATAAGATGGTGGAGAAATGAAAAGTTAGACTCGTAATGAAGTCAAAGTATACTTATGTGCTAAATCTGCCTTGTGCCAAAACTTGTGGTGCTTTGGTTAACATCAAATTTGCTCCTGTATATACAGCTTTGCACTTCTTCCAAAATGCAAAGTGTGGAGGTTTGCTTGGTTCTATCCAGTTGGGCTTGTGGAATGTTTGTTCTTAAGTGGCTTCAGTGTCCCAATGCCTTGCTGCTGGGTGCTCTGTCCTAGATGACCAGACTGAGCAGCTCTGGCAACTGGTAGGAAATGTAGACTTAAAAGCAATATTTAGGACTTTTAATCAATATCTCCATTCAGCTTGGGCCCCAATGTCCTACATGTGCATTAACTGAACAAAGATCAGTCTTAATGCATGCCATTGAAATTTGGATGATAGAACTGTGTCCAGTACATCAGTGATGGCTCATTGGTTAAGAGCACTTGCTTGCTCTTGCAGATGACCTGAGTTTGGTTCCCAGTACCCACATGGATGGCTCATAGCCACCTGTAACTCCAGTTGCAGAGGATCTCACACCGTTGCTGGCTTCTGAGAGCACCTACATGAGTATAGTGCATATAACACTCTCTGGCAAATACATATATCCCTACAATGAATAAATAAATATTTTAAAAGTTACATGGATTCTGATAATATATCACTAATACTACTTGACAAACAATTATCATGTTCTTTTCTTTTCTCTAAGAAAGAAGGACATACATATTTAACAAAACACCTTTCTGAATGTCTTTCACTGAAGCACAGTCTGTCTTTGGAAATTAGTTTATATCTTCTGAAATTTATTGTGCAACTGACAAAAGCAAATGAAAAAGAAAATAGAATGCCAGGTTAACATAAATTCTTCTTTCTTTTCATTCTATATACAAGTGACTTTTCTATGAAAAAAAATTAAACTAGAAACGACTTTGGAGATTGCTTGGCAACTTCTGCTGAGGTGTTTCCATCTGTCCAGTTTGTATTCTTAGGCCAGCACACTAGACAGCTGCCAGACGGAAACAGGTCAAGATGTGTCAGTGAACCTGATCATTATGAACTTGGGGAAAGCTAAACTGTCTTTTCAGATCTGGGTTTTGATTGATGAGTCATGTTGAAACCCATAGCCATGCAAACCCACAGTTCCATCACACTGTTCTTATACTTAGGTCACCATATGCTTGTTTCATCTTCAGTGTTTCACTCTAGTTCTGTTTATGCCGTTCATTAGCGTGGGGAGGAAGCATACGAGGAATAGAAAGAAAACAAAGCCTCAAAGAGTTGTATCCAGGACGAAAGCCAGCATGAACTGCTCTTTTCTTTTACCTTTTCATCTTTCTTTAAAGCAAAGAAAAACAAAACAAAACAAAATAAAAACCAAACAAACAAAAAATCAACTGTGATTCCTTTTTGCTGATGAAATTTCCCACCTGGTCGGACTTGTGACACGAAGAGCTATCTTGGGTTGTGCGGAGTGATTCAAATTCTTGTTCCTGAGGCACAACACCATTGCTCAGACCAGTAAGAAAGATCTTTGACTTTAAACTCTACAAAGGTTCAAACCAACGCTACTTGGCCTGCTTTGCTGTAGTTTGGGTCTCTTACCATTGCCGGGCTGGCTGCATGGTTCTGAGGCTTTCTCCCCCTAGTCACTCCTAAGTGAGTCAAAGTGAGTGAAATTTTGGCACATCCAAGTCCCTCTAATTACATCAATGGCAGTTTAGTGAGGAGCTGTTCCAGAAGGTGATAGCTTTATCCAGTGTCCTGCTGCAAAGGATTCATTTCCCCGTTTGCCCTCTGCTTCTCCTCTCCACTCAGGTTTCATATTCACTCCCGTGTCTTGGGAGTTGCGCTTTGTACTGGCAGTTATTATCATGTTCATTTTTTTTTCTAACTGACCTTAATTTTTCCCCTTTTCCCTGTCACACTAACACCTGAGGCACACAGAAATAAAATCCCTCCCAACACACCCAACAGCTTGCTGTGCCTTCTGTTTGCATGTTTGACTGCTTGGAAATTAATTAAGAGATGTTGATTTCAAAGTGCCTTTTTTTCTAAGTTTCTCAAATATTTAAACAAATTTTATACACTTTTTTCCCCACTTCCCCTTTCTCTCTGTTTGTAATAAGATTAATTATGTGAGGTGCACCGCTGCTTATCCCCATGAAGGAAAATCTAAAACGAGGGATTTCAGCCTCAAGAAGGCTATTTTGTCCTGTTTCCGATGTTCTAAAGGGATTAATTTACCATATCGTATAGCCCTGGAAGACTGTGATAATTGAAAACATCCATATTCATTGCATGTTCAAAGGGATCTGTCTGACTTTGTAATGTAAAAAGTGCATTTTTAACCTGAACGGGGACCTGCATCTGCTATTGCTTAATCCTATTAGTCGGACATTTCCAAAGCTTTAGTGTATAATCATTAGCTCGTGTTAATCCTGAGACATGCCTCCAGCCTCTGCCTGTCAGGAGGAATCCCTGCAGGGAAATGTGGAGGTGCTGATAGCACACCACCAGCTAATCTTATCTTAAATGCTAGCAGAATCCTCTATCTGTGAGAGCCAGGGAATTAAAAACAAATTTTTATGGGTATTGGATAGCAGGGTTCTCTCTCTCTCTCTTTCTCTCTCCCGGCTCTCTCTCTCTCTCTCTCTCTCTCTCTCTCTCTCTCTCTCTCTCCTCTCTTTTCCACTTCTTTCCTTTTTGTGCTCTCTTTCCCTCCATTCTTCCTTATGTGATGCTGTGAGTACTGTCAAGACAGGAAGAGTGGAAAGGGGGTTAAATCATTCAGTATACTTGTCAAGTCTTCTATCATTTTAATTCCTTGACGTCAGAAAGTGAAACCAATCCTGTGCTTTGTGCTTCTGTGGGTTGTAAAGATGACATGACGCATCCCAAGTTTATTGTCCCTTCCATTAATGGCCCCTGGAGACTCTAAACTCTGGGTCCTAGGCATGAATGGAAGCATGTCTGAGTAAAGAGGAAAATTGCCACTGTCTGCTAGCATGGGAGCCTTTTAAAGATACAGTTGAACTTGGTCATGGAGAATTGAGTGTAAGAGAATATGTGGGTCTGGGTATTGTGTAAGAGGTCTGTACAAAAGTGACAGAGTTTATAGCTGTGTATGCTAGATCACAGAAGACCATGTGTAAGGAGGTGCCTCCATTTCATATGGAGATTTTTTTTTTCTGCAAAGGATGTCAGAATATTTCTTCATTGATAATACATTTCAATATGGCAACCACAATGTGCTAGTTGCTGGGATTGCAATAGCAAATATATTCCCTGCCCTCATAGAAGTCTAGAGTAGCTATCCTGATGCTGTTGGGAACCAGAGAACAAAGAAGAAACAGTAATAAAAATTATTACACAAGGTGGTAACTGCTAAGATGCTGTTTTCATATTTTATTGTTTCAGTCTCTTGATAAATTCAGCCTGGTCGTTGGTGAGATGCCTCGAAGAGGCTTCTTCAGAGCTTCCTTGTCCCCTCTTTCTTATAGCACAGAGATTGTGACTATATGGTAAACACTTGACTATGTTAGTTAGATGAGTTTGTGTAGTTTACTCTGAAAATACTCTTAGTGGCTGGTCCACAACTGTGATGGAAACAACTGCTGTGCCGCTTCACGATTAAGCAGATACATGTACTGTTCATTTGATCACAGTTTCCAATGTAATGGTTTGAATATATATATATATATATATATATATATATATATATATATATATATATATATATATATTCTAACTTCTAGTCTGATGGTGTAAGGCAAAGGAACCTTCAGGAAGTGGGATGGAGCCCTTAGTAATGAAGTTACTGACCTTATGCTAAGACCATACCATTCTCTGTCCAGCTTCTCAGTTTATTTGCTGTTCTATTAAAAGAGCCTTCTTAGAAGTAGAGAAGTTAAAAATTTGAATAAAAAAATCTAAAATCAGATGACCAGTGTTCCACTCATTCCGCTAGCATCTGCCACATGCCTTGTTAGAAACTGAGGGAATATTAACAAGGATCAGATATTGGCTCTACCTTCCAGGAATCCACATGTCAATAAAGGAGAGGCACACTTGTGTTTTTCATAAAGGGTGGAAAATGTAAGAATGGGGAGTCGAGAAGCAAGGGATTGCCATCACCACATAAGGTAGCACTCTCTGCTCCCCACTCTGCGTTACGGTGCTAATTCTAATTGCACATTTTAGTCTCAGGGGACACTGAACTCATAGCAATATGTGGTCCTTAGCCCTTGAGACTTCAACCCAAGTGGCCTAGTTGGAACATCATTTTCACTATTTTAATAGCTTCCTACGTGATTTTAATGTGTATTCCAAGGTTGGGAAACAAGACAGTTTCCTAAATACAAGCGAATAAGCAGTGGATGGTTGTGAAAACTTGAAATGTAACACAATGTACTTCCAGTAGCAGTTTTTGTTTAGAACTTTTTCCAGTGAGATTTTTTTATTAGATATTTTCTTTATTTACATTTCAAATGTTATCCCCTTTCCTGGTTTCCCCTCTGAAAACCCCTTTCCTCATCCCCTCCCCCCTCTCCCTGCTCATCAACCCAACCACTCCTGCTTCCTGGCCCAGGCATTCCCCTATACTGGGGCATAGAGCCTTCACAGGACCAAGGGCCTCTCCTCCCATTGATGACCAACTAGGCCATCCTTTGCTACATATGCAGCTGGTGCCATTTGTCCCATCACATGTACTCTTTGGTTGGTGGTTTAGTCCCTGAGAGCTCTGGGAGTGGGTACTGGTTTGTTCATAGTTGTTCTTCCTATGGGCTGCAAACCCCTTCAACTCCTTGGGTACTTTCTCTAGCTCCTTCATTGGGGACCCTGTGCTCAGTCCAATGATTGACTGTGAATATCTACCTCTGTATTTGTCAGGCTCTGGCAGAGCCTCTCAGAGGATAACTATAGCAGGCTCCTGTCAGCAAGCACTTGTTGGCATCCACAATAGAGTCTGGTTTTGGTGATTGTATATGTATATGGGATGGATCCCCAGGTGGGGCAGTCTCTGGATGGTCATTCCTTCAGTCTCTGTTCTACACTTTGTCTCTGTAATTCCTTCTATGGGTATTTTGCTCCCCCTTCTAAAAAGGATCGAAGTACCCACACTTTGGTTTTCCTTCTTCTCGAGTTTCACGTGGTTTGTGAATTGTATCTTGGGTATTCCGAGCTTCTGGGCTAATATCCACTTATCAGTGAGTGCATACCATGTGTGTTCTTTTGTGATTGGGTTACCTCACCAGTGAGATATTTTTATGGAATACATTATCCAGTATATTGTCATACTTTTAACACTGTGATAAATACCCGAGAGAAGTACTTTTAAGGTGGAAAATATTTATGTCTGTTCGTTGTTTCTGAGTCTTAAGCTTGAGGCTGGTTAAATCCAGACTGGTAGAATCCATCCTTTGCATCTGAGAGAAAGATAGAATGCCATGGCTTGCTTCTTGCCCCTGGCTGTGTGTGTGTGTGTGTGTGTGTATGTGTGTGTGTATGTATGTGTGAGTGTGAGAGTGTTTGTGTGTGTGTGTGTGTGTGTGTGTGTGAGAGAGAGAGAGAGAGAGAGAGAGAGAGAGAGAAGCACTCAGGAACTAGAAAGAGACAGGGAGACAGGCAGGAATGGCTGGCACAACATGTATTTCCCAAGGACTTCTTTAGTGAATTAATTCCTCCAGTGAGAGTAAGCCCACACCTTTCACAGTTTTAGTATATCCCCATAATCTGTTTTTTTTTTTAAACCCATCAATCGATTAAACAACTGATTATGTCAGAGCATTCTTGATCTGTTATCTCTGGACATGTACTCATAGAAATGCCTAGATAATCTTGGTGGCTCACAGTCCATTGAAGTTGACATTTATGCTAGATAAACCTGTATGCATACATACATTGTATTTTTAACATTGATGTGAATAAATTGGTCTAAATATTTCTCCAGACAAATGTTTTGCTGTATAATGTTGTTTCCCAAAACATTTTAATAACTTACAGTAGTAGTGGCTTGCTTCCTAACAGAACACAATATGCAACGGTGGCTGGAACTCATTAGTAGATTGACACAGAATTTTGTAAAAGTCTGAAAAGTCATGGTTATTTGTAATTAATACAGATTTTACTACCTGAAGGTATAAATTTATAAAGAAAAAAACCGATCAGAACTTGGTCAGTATCTTTTGAATTGTTTTCCCTAAAAATTCTTCTTTTTTTTTTTTTCACTTAAAGAATTGTCTGCCCCTGTGCTTCATTGTCACAGTTGGAGAAGTATTAAAGATCAACTTCAGAGCAGCTTGCCCTTGCATTTTCCTAGTTAATGATGAAGCACATACTAAGTTCTCCTTTAAGTTACCATATAGCCTGGCTTGCTTGCTTTATGTTGGCCTCACTACTGCTATAAGAGAGAAATTTGTTTGCTGGGAAGAAGTGTTGCCAGAAAGGAAGGCTGTGAGAGGAACTCCCACTTTCTCCTCAGAGCACCTCATTAAGCAGAGAGTTTCCCAAGAGCTCAGCTTTCAGCATTATGGAAAAATCTAATGCAATGCCTTTTTTTTTTCTTCAAAATAGTCTAGTTTATTCCTCATTATGGATTTTATTGAACTATGTAAGACTGGAACAATTAAAGAGCCTTCTAATGCCAATTCCATACTGGAGATGGAAAGGCACTCAAAAGGCTACCAATTTGGGTTGAAACCAATGGCTCAGAGGTTAAGTGGTACTTGCTGCTATTGCAGGAGACAGGTCTATGGTTCCCACCCCATCTCTTGTGTCTCGTGGCTCACAACTATCTATAATTCCAGTTCCAGGATCTCTTAGGCTCTTTTCTAGTCTCTGTAATCACTCACATGTAACTGCATAAAAAACATGTGTAAGTTTGTATAACATATAAATTGTGAGTGTAACTTAATGAATTCTAGGGCATAATTTACAGTGAATGAATGAATGAATGAATGAACAAATAGTTTCAAAGCATCCTTCACAATTGTGAGAGTCATATTTCCTTGCTTCCCTTGTTCTGGTGGAAATAAACAATAGTTTCTGAACAGTCTGTCTATGGCCCCTGCAGAAAGAACAAGCAAAAGAGAAAATTTTTATTGCATTTCTGAGAAAAAGCAAAGAATCCCTCTTTTTGAGAGGTTCCAGGGTGCCAACTGAAGAGAGAGTTTTCTGAAGCATCAAGACATGGCATATTAATTGTGGGTAGAAGAGAGAGTGGTGTCGTCCACCAACTCCTGCATTCACTGCCTATATTTCCCATTCTGGTGTCAATGAAGAATGGGTCATGAAGGGAACACACTTTTGTGTCATTTACATAGTGAAAAGCTTGTGCACAGTTACCAATGTCCCCCTCTTCCCTCAATACATTACCTGAAAAGGCCACATGTTTCAGATCTAGGGGCAGGAAAGTGGGGATCCTGCAGAGACCCTGGAGCAGACACAGGTTATCCAACACATGCGAAGAGTGTTAAACCATTGAGGATTTCTGGACTCCTGTGTTTGATGAATACTGGAATCATTAATAAAATGCTCCTGAGTGATATGGACTTCTCTCCTTATCAAATGATCCTGACTCTGCATATCCTTTTTACTTTTTGGAAATGTAAAACAGCACCTGTCTGTAGCTATCAAATTCCTTCCTTTGAGCCAAGTCCATTGGGGGAAAGCCTCCAGGGAAGTGAGGAGAGACTCCATTTGCTTGGTGTCCAAGGAAATGTGGTGTTAATATAGTTCCTTGACTTGAAGGAAATAATTGGGTTTACTAAGTTGATGTTAATTCATCTTTTTTTTTAAGTCTAAATAACTTAGGTTAATTCGATGAGTCCCCTGTTTTGTGTGTAGTTAGTTATAGAGAAAATGGGCATGCACTCAATTAAATTTTCAGATTTGCAAATATCGGAGAATGGCAAATTACCAATAAGATGTCTTTTAAAATCAAGATCTAACACCTATGAATCAAATATGGCATTAACTTTTCAAATATTGTGCTGTAATTGGTTGATGCTGCTAAGGCAAAAAAATTTATCAGTCCTGTATGTACTGGGTCATATGGGTTGTTCATTAAAAGATTGAATTATGTAGAATGATGTTTCTGGCTGCATATACATCTGGCTGTGTTTTACAAATACCATAATTTGAGATTGATGCCAGAAGAACTGAATAAGAATTTCTAAGTTATTATAATTTCAAGTTAGGGCTGAGAACACTGCTGAAATTAACACAGTAAGAATTACTATTTTTATTGCTTTTATTAGTTATGTGCTTGATATGTAAAACATGTAGTCTTCTATACATTTGGGTTTTCATCTCCACACACTATCCTATCCCTGTGTAGTTTGAAGTACAGTTTGAATACCAGAGAAAATAATAGAAATGTAAAAGCTCTCTTTCTATTATCAAAAGCAGTAACAGAGTATTTTCACTAGTGTTCCTCTAGACTGAGAAATATTATTAAATCCCTTTGAAATAAATCCTAATATCTTATTGAAGTAATGTGAAATATGTTAGTGATTAAGTATTAATGTCCAAGAGAAGAGCAAAATCCAAATTGCATGGCTACTGGCAGATAATGTCTTGTCTCTACACGGGTATATCATAAGTTCAACATGGCCATGCTTACAACCTCTGTGAGCTGACTCCTTCCCACTTGTCTCTAGGTATCTACTTATTTCAAGAATGTAAGTCTAGATCAAGACCCTACAGAAGGCAAAGGCAAGAGCCATAGCTCAGGAGACTGTTACTCTGCATTTAGGTGGGCCTAGACTTGATTCATGTCTCCACTATTCATTTTAGTAGTATAGTTGGGTAATTCTATGAATTTGAAATTGTTAAACCTTTATTCTCTACCTCCAAGCATTTGATTAGAGCAGGAAAAATCAGTACATTTCAAGACCTCCTTCCCCACCCCCACAAAAAGCTTATATTCCAGAAAGGAAGATTAACAAACAAGGTGCAATAATTTCCTTTTCAGTTTTGTTTGTGATTCAGTCAGTAATGAATATCATCACAGATATAGACAAGCTCAGGCCTGGCACCCCAGCCATAAGTTTAGGCAGGTCTAGCCTTAACTCTTTTACCTCTTCCAGTCCCTGACTCATCTCTGCATGTGCAGCAGAGTTAAACAGTTTTGTAAAGCCTGTCTTTGACTTCAGCCACCCTGCTGTGGGATCTCTTCTAAATATAGTCTGATGAGTGCCATTAGAGACATTGGGTTTCTTTCATGACTGACAAGGGTATAATTCTAGATCATGATTTCAGAGTTCATTCCAACCAGCAACTCCATGGCCTCCTAGGAGTCCTTCCAACCAACATCTTGGGAGTTGGACCAGATGCTCTTGGGGCTCTCCTGGTCTTGTTGGGAAATTGCCTTTGACCTAGAACTTGTTCCAAGATGAGAAGTACGTAGAGGTTTGCCTGAATGTTTTTTTTTTAAATTAGGTATTTTCCTCATTTACATTTTCAATGCTATCCCAAAAGTCCCCCATACCCACACCCCCAATCCCCTACCCACCCACTCCCCCTTTTTGGCCCTGGCGTTCCCCTGTACTGGGGCATATAAAGTTTGCAAGTCCAATGGGCCTCTCTTTGCAGTGATGGCCCCGACTAGGCCATCTTTTGATACATATGCAGCTAAAGACAAGAGCTCCCGGGTACTGGTTAGTTCATATTGTTGTTCCACCTATAGGGTTGCAGTTCCCTATAGCTCCTTGGGTAATTTCTCTAGCTCCTCCATTAGGGGCCGTGTGACCCATCCAATAGCTGACTGTGAGCATTTACTTCTGTTTTTCTAGGCCCCGGCATAGTCTCACAAGAGAGAGCTATAACTGGGTCCTTTCAGCGAAATCTTGCTAGTGTATGCAATGGTGTCAGTATTTGGAAGCTGATTATGGGATGGATCCCTGCATATGGCAATCACTAGATGGTCCATCCTTTCGTCACAGCTCCAAATTTTGTCTCTGTAACTCATTCAATGGGTGTTTTGTTCCCATTTCTAAGAAAGGGTAAAGTGTCCACACTTTGGTCTTCGTTCTTCTTGAATTTCATGCGTTTGGCAGGTTGTATCTTATATCTTGGGTATCCTAAGTTTCTGGGCTATTATCCACTTATCAATGAGTACATATTGTGCGAGTTCCTTTGTGATTGGGTTACTTCACTCAGGATGATACCCTCCAGGTCCATCCATTTGCCTAGGAATTTCATAAATTCATTTTTTAAATAGCTGAGTAGTATTCCATTGTGTAAATGTACCACATTTTCTGTATCCATTCCTCTGTTGAGGGGCATCTGGGTTCTTTCCAGCTTCTGGCTATTATAAACAAGGCTGCTATGAACATAGAGGAGCATGTGTTCTTCTTACCGGCTGGGACATCTTCTGGATATATGCCCAGGAGAGGTATTGCGGGATCCTCCGGTAGTACTATGTCCAATTTTCTGAGGAACCGCCAGACTGATTTCCAGAGTGGTTGTACAAGCTTGCAATCCCACCAACAATGGAGGAGTGTTCCCCTTTCTCCACATCCTCGCCAACATCTGCTGTCACCTGAGTTTTTGATCTTAGCCATTCTGACTGGAGTGAAGTGGAATCTCAGGATTGTTTTGATTTGCATTTCCCTGATGATTAAGGATGTTGAACATTTTTTCAGGTGTTTCCCTGCCATTCGGTATTCCTCAGGTGAGAATTCTTTGTTCAGCTCTGAGCCCCATTTTTAATGGGGTTATTTGATTTTCTGAAGTCCACCTTCTTGAGTTCTTTATATATATTGGATATTAGTCCCCTATCCGATTTGGGATAGGTAAAGATCCTTTCCCAATCTGTTGGTGGCCTTTTTGTCTTATTGACGGTGTCTTTTGCTTTGCAGAAGCTTTGCAATTTTATGAGGTCCCATTTATCGATTCTTGATCTTACAGCACAAGCCATTGCTGTTCTATTCAGGAATTTTTCCCCTGTACCCATATCTTCGAGGCTTTTCCCTACTTTCTCCTCTATAAGTTTCAGTGTCTCTGGTTTTATGTGGAGTTCCTTAATCCACTTAGATTTGACCTTAGTACAAGGAGATAGAAATGAGTCAATTCGCATTCTTCTACATGATAACCGCCAGTTGTGCCAGCACCATTTGTTGAAAATGCTGTCTTTTTTCCACTGGATGGTTTTAGCTCCCTTGTCAAAGTTCAAGTGACCATAGGTGTGTGGATTCATCTCTGGGGCTTCAATTCTGTTCTATTGGTCTACTTGTCTGTCACTATACCAGTACCATGCAGTTTTGATCACAATTGCTCTGTAGTACAGTTTTAGGTCTGGCATGGTGATTCCACCAGAGGTTCTTTTTTCCTTGAGAAGAGTTTTTGCTATCCTCGGTTTTTTGTTATTCCAGATGAATCTGCCAATTGCCCTTTCTAATTCGTTGAAGAATTGAGTTGGAATTTTTATGGGGATTGCATTGAATCTGTAGATTGCTTTTGGCAAGATAGCCATTTTTACAAGGTTGATCCTGCAAATCCATGAGCATGGGAGATCATTCCATCTTCTGAGATCTTCTTTAATTTCTTTCTTTAGGGACTTGAAGTTCTTATCATACAGATCTTTCACTTCCTTAGTTAGAGTCACGCCAAGGTATTTTATATTATTTGTGACTATTGAGAAGGGTGTTGTTTCCCTAATTTCTTTCTCAGCCTGTTTATCCTTTGTATACAGAAAGGCCATTGACTTGTGTGAGTTAATTTTATATCCAGCTACTTCATTGAAGCTGTTTATCAGGCTTAGGAGTTCTCTGGTGGAATTTTTAGGGTCACTTATATATACTATCATATCATCTGCAAAAAGTGATATTTTGACTTCTTCCTTTCCAATTTGTATCCCCTTGATCTCCTTTTGTTGTCTAATTGCTCTGGCTAGGACTTCAAGTACAATGTTGAATAGGTAGGGGGAGAGTCCCTGATTTTAGTGGGATTGCTTCCAGCTTCTCACCATTTACTTTGATGTTGGCTATTGGTTTGCTGTAGATTGCTTTTATCATGTTTAGGTATGGGCCTTGAATTCCTGATCATTCCAAGACTTTTATCATGAATGGGTGTTGGATTTTGTCAAATGCTTTCTCAGCATCTAACGAGATGATCATGTGGTTTTTGTCTTTGAGTTTGTTTATATAATGGACTACATTGATGGATTTCCGTATATTGAACCATCCCTGCATCCCTGGGATGAAACCTACTTGGTCAGGATGGATGATTGTTTTGATGTGTTCTTGGATTCGGTTAGCAAGAACTTTATTGAGGATTTTTGCATCGTTATTCATAAGGGAAATTGGTCTGAAGTTCTCTATCTTTGTTGGGTCTTTTTGTGGTTTAGGTATCAGAGTAATTGTGGCTTCATAGAATGAGTTGGGTAGAGTACCTTCCGTTTCTATTTTGTGGAATAGTTTGTGAAGAACTGGAATTCGGTCTTCTTTGAAGGTCTGATAGAACTGTGCACTAAACCCATCTGGTCCTGGGCTTTTTTTGGCTGGGAGACTATTAATAACTGCTTCTATTTCTTTAGGGGATATGGGACTGTTTAGATGGTCAACTTGATCCTGATTCAACTTTGGTACCTGGTATCTGTTCAGAAATTTGTCCATTTCGTCCAGGTTTTCCAGTTTTGTTGAGTATAGCCTTTTGTAGAAGGATCTGATGGTGTTTTGGATTTCTTCAGGATCTGTTGTTATGTCTCCCTTTTCATTTCTGATTTTGTTAATTAGGATTTTGTCCCTGTGCCCTCTAGTGAGTCTAGCTAAGGGTTTATCTATCTTGTTGATTTTCTCAAAGAACCAGCTCCTCGTTTGGTTGATTCTTTGAACAGTTCTTCTTGTTTCCACTTGGTTGATTTCACCCCTGAGTTTGATTATTTCCTGCCTTCTACTCCTCTTGGGTGAATTTGCTTCCCTTTCTTCTAGACCTTTTAGGTGTGTTGTCAAGCTGCTAATGTGTGCTCTCTCTAGTTTCTTTTTGGAGGCACTCAAAGCTATGAGTTTTCCTCTTAGGAATGCTTTCATTGTGTCCCATAAGTTTGGGTATGTTGTGGCTTCATTTTCATTAAACTCCAAAAAGTCCTTAATTTCTTTCTTTATTCCTTCCTTGACCAAGGTATCATTGAGAAGAGTGTTGTTCAGTTTCCACGTGAATGTTGGCTTTCTATTATTCATTTTGTTATTGAAGATCAGCCTTAGTCCGTGGTGATCTGATAGGATACATGGGACAATTTCAATATTTTTGTATATGTTGAGGCTTGTTTTGTGACCAATTATGTGGTCAATTTTAGAGAAGGTACCATGAGGTGCTGAGAAGAAGGTATATCCTTTTGTTTTAGGATAAAATGTTCCGTAGATATCTGTTAAGTCCATTTGTTTCATCACTTCTGTTAGTTTCACTGTGTCCCTGTTTAGTTTCTGTTTCCACGATCTGTCCATTGGTGAAAGTGGTGTGTTGAAGTCTCCCACTATTATTGTGTGAGGTGCAATGTGTGCTTTGAGCTTTACTAAAGTTTCTTTAATGAATGTGGCTGCCCTTGTATTTGGAGCATAGATATTCAGAATTGAGAGTTCCTCTTGGAGGATTTTACCTTTGATGAGTATGAAGTGCCCCTCCTTGTCTTTTTTGATGACTTTGGGTTGGAAGTCAATCCTATCAGATATTAGGATGGCTACTCCAGCTTGTTTCTTCATACCATTTGCTTGGAAAATTGTTTTCCAGCCTTTCATTCTGAGGTAGTGTCTATCTTTTTCTCTGAGATGAGTTTCCTGTAAGCAGCAAAATGTTGGGTCTTGTTTGTGTAGCCAGTTTGTTAGTCTATGTCTTTTTATTGGGGAGTTGAGACCATTGATATTAAGAGATATTAAGGAAAAGTAATTGTTGCTTCCTGTTATTTTTGTTGTTAAAGTTGGCATTTTGTTCTTGTGGCTGTCTTCTTTTAGTTTTGTTGAGGGATTATCTTCTTGTTTTTTCTAGGGCGTGGTTCCCGTCCTTGTATTGGTTTTTTTCTGTTATTATCCTTTGAAGGGCTGGATTCGTGGAGAGATAATGGGTGAATTTAGTTTTGTCGTGGAATACTTTGGTTTCTCCATCTATGGTAATTGAGAGTTTGGCTGGGTATAGTAGCCTGGGCTGGAATTTGTGTTCTCTTAGTGTCTGTATAACATCTGTCCAGGCTCTTCTGGCTTTCATAGTCTCTGGTGAAAAATCTGGTGTAATTCTGATAGGCTTGCCTTTATATGTTACTTGACCTTTTTCCCTTGCTGCTTTTAGTATTCTATCTTTATTTAGTGCATTTGATGTTCTGATTATTATGTGTCGGGAGGAATTTCTTTTCTGGTCCAGTCTATTTGGAGTTCTGTAGGCTTCTTGTATGTTCATGGGCATCTCTTTCTTTAGATTTGGGAAGTTTTCTTCAATAATTTTGTTGAAGATGTTTGCTGGTCCTTTGAGTTGAAAATCTTCATTCTCATCCACTCCTATTATCCGTAGGTTTGGTCTTCTCATTTTGTCCTGGATTTCCTGGATGTTTTGAGTTAGCATCTTTTTGCATTTTCCATTTTCTTTGATTGTTGTGCCGATGTTCTCTATGGAATCTTCTGCACCTGAGATTCTCTCTTCCATCTCTTGTATTCTGTTGCTGATGCTGGCATCTATGGTTCCAGATTTCTTTCCTAGGGTTTCTATCTCCAGCGTTGCCTCACTTTGGGTTTTCTTTATTGTGTCTACTTCCCTTTTTAGGTCTAGTATGGTTTTGTTCATTTCCATCACCTGTTTGGATGTGTTTTCCTGTTCTTCTATAAGGACTTCTACCTGTTTGGTTGTGTTTTCCTGTTTTTCTTTAAGGACTTGTAACTCTTTAGCAGTGTTCTCCTGTATTTCTTTAAGTGAGTTATTAAATTCCTTCTTTACGTCCTCTACCATCATCATGAGATATGCTTTTAAATCCAGGTCTACCTTTTCAGGTGTGTTAGGGTGCCCTGGACTGGGCGAAGTGGGCGTTCTGGGTTCTGATGATGGTGAGTGGTCCTGGTTTCTGTTAGTAGGATTCTTACGTTTACCTTTCGTCATCTGGCAATCTCTGGAGTTAGTTGTTATAGTTGTCTTTGTTTAGAGATTGTTCCTCTGTTGATTTTGTTACCCTCTATCAGCAGACGTGGGAGACTAGCTCTCTCCTCTGAGTTTCAGTGGTCAGAGCAGTCTCTGCAGGCAAGCTCTCCTCTTTCAGGGAAGGTGCACAGTTATCTGGTGTTTGGACCTCCTCCTGGCTGAAGATGTAGGCCCAAAACAGGATCTTTCCCAGAAGCTGTGTTGCTTTGGCCAGGAAGGTGGCCAGTTGTCTGGAGCCGAAGATGGCGCCGCCTCAGAAGCTCTTTGGCTCTCACCTGTTTCAGAAAAGGCTGGCCTCTGTATTCCACACTGTCACCCGTGCAGCCTGCCCTCCGCGGAGTCCCGGAGCCAAGGAGGCTTCCTCCGGGGCCCAAGGCAGAAACCTCTCGGGCCGGGCAGACCCCTGTGCTCTCACCAGGAAGGTGGCCGGTTGTCTGCCTGAATGTTAACTCACTAACCAGCTCTCCCCAAAATCATCTTGCATGGCAAGTTTAATATCAACATTAATTTTTAAAATATTTAAATCACAGGATTTTCACCTTGTAGTAAGAAAAGATTATCATCTGGGCATTTATTTTAAAAGCAAACGTAACTACCCTGGCTACTAATGTTTGCTAGTGATCGTCTACTGTGCAAACAGGATATTCTGCCAAGCCAGGTCTGGGATTTGCTTGATTTCTAAAAGTCTAGGTATGTTGATAGCTAAAACAAAAGCAAATGCTTAAAAAAAATACTCCACTGTAAAAGAATTAAGTCATCCTTTAAACCCAGAAGAGGCACTTGTTTCTGATCTCCCCTACAGTTTAGTTCAGTCTTAAGTGTGCCCAGTTGCTTGTGACATAAACACAACTTGTATCACTATCAACTCAACAGAAATGATCTAGGAGGAGATTCCTCTGGAGACTCTTCTTAGGTTGTGGCTAATAATGAAGGCACTGAGTTCAACTATGTATTGCAGGTTCTGGGAAGTTTCAAAGAAAAAGGTGACCTGTTTAGTTTCTTCTCATAGGAGCTTTCTAAAAAAGACATCAGGCTGAGCAATTCAGGCCTATGACATGACTGAGACTCTGTGCTGGCTTGAACTTCAGTCAGGCTCCAAAAGTTCCTAAGCCTTCTGTATACTTCCTTATAAAGTGATCTTTACTAAAGGGGGCTTATCAGGACCTCCTACCTCTAGCTATCCCCAAGTGATGTCTGATAGCCTTGGCCTCACTTTAATATGATCCTGCCTCTTAAATTCACCTGGGCCACATAATTTCCTGTAATTCTCTATACAACTCCTACTCTGACCAGTGGTTTTAAATGTCTTGAGTTCATGCTGTGTTTGATGATTGAACCTCATCTTATCTCTCACTATACATTCCTAGGACAGCTAGCTGTCTCTGAACCCACTATGAAGGGTGAACAAAGTTTTCCTGATTCTGGTTTGATACACATCACCGAGTATGTTTTCTTTAACACATACACGTGGTGCGGTAATCACAATATCTTGTTTCCAAGTTAGAAAAGCTCTAACATTTGAATTGACACAGTGACATTTGATTGAGGCTATTCCCCATCTCTCCATGTTCATTGTTCTTCTTTCCAGAGTACCTTCCTTCTCCATTCCCTCTCCTATGCTATTCTTTCCTCCTCTCACTTGTCTCTCTGCTCATGACAAGAAGGAGTGCCTCCACCGGACCAATTCATCAAGCCACAGACACCAGCAGAGTCTCATTTCCTCTGACAGACGTCAATTTAAAAGGCAAGAGAAGATTTCAGTGTGGGGTGAGGGATGTGAATAGCATTAGTCATCATTACCCTGAAGCGACAAGGGTTTGCTGTAGCTGTTCCCTCATCAGACTTCTCATGACTATGCCCTAAGGATCACCCCCATCACTCTAAATAGTCATGACACAGCCGATGTATAGGTTAAAATGATGAGCAAGAGAGACAGGCCTATCCCAAAGTAAATAGCCTGAATTAGAGACATTACAACAGTTAATATGTCAGGTCCCTGCTGGGAGGCCATAGATCCTGTGTGGTCTGTTTCCCCTGAATATTGAAATTGATTGCGCCTTGGGCAACAGAAGGGTTGGTGGGGGAGGGGAGCAGAGAATTCATCCTTCCAGTCACATGGATCAAAGAGAGCAGATAGTGTTATGTGGAATTATATGCTCTGAAGGTGCAGGAAATAGAATTTAATAGAGAGATGGAATATAGTAAAAGAAGCCCTGAGCCTTAGCCAGTGTCTCCCCAGGCCATACTATCTAAGGAGCATAAATACGGTCATGCTCTCCCCCAAATCACATTTCCCTGGCACAGCTTTGACTCACACCACTTTCTTCCTCCCCTCGCCAAGTGTTTCTAGGAGCCTTCAAGAAAATGCTTCTGCCGTATTTAAACATAAAGCTCTCAGAGACAACAACTGAGGCTCTCTTCTGTCTCTTTTGCTTGCTTTGGGGATATCTATCAGAATATAATAACAACTCAAGCTATTCCTTAGTGCCAAATGCAAGGGACATCATTGACACTCTGATGCCTTTGTCATAAGCACACTAATGTGACCAGGTGTCACATTAATGCTCAGGTGCCTGCCTGGAACAAAGCAAGCACACTTCCTTCTGAAGTGAAAAGAAATGTCAATCTCACAGGGCTTCTGTTGAATTCTCTTTCTAGTCCCTCACTTCTCTGATGTCAGCTTTGAAGTTCTGGTCATGAATCCATAGTAATGGGTACAGAAGATCACAAGGGTTACTGTTCTTTCTTGGCTTAGACTCACCCAAAATAAGTTGAGAAGTCAATACACGCAGCATGTGAATTGCAAGTACACTCACGTTAACATCCTACACAAGAGGGTATTTGTTTGGGGGCCCAGCACAGTAGAAGAAGTAAATGGATGCCATTTGAGGGGACTGAGGCAGCAGGAGTGGGCAGATAGAGAGGGTAACCCTCTGCACCTGAGGCTGATTTACAAGAACCTGGTGAGAGCTGGAGCTGCATTGGTTTTTCTGAGTTGTTTCCAACTGAGACAAGAAAAAACAAACAAACAAACAAACAAACAAAAAAACAAAAAAACAGGAGCAACTCAGGGCCAACCAGAGGAAGAAGCCAGCCATCAGAGTTCCTCTGAAAATACACATGCAGTTGAGACTCCAGAAATAAGGGAAATCATGAGCACCTGTGGTAGATTCTATGCCCCACCAAAGAAAGAAAACTTACTGTGTTAGGAGGTGATAGGATCCCAGATGTGCCAACAGTGCTGCTGGAATGACTAGAAGAACTAGTGAATAGTAGACATTTGAAGACTTTCTTTGGTGCTCATTAGACACACTACCTAATTTTAGTTCTGTGTTAGTAGCCGCCTGTGGGTCACTGGCTGTGTAACTTAATTTCCTGAGTCTCAGATTCTAACTTTCAGAAGTAAGAGTGACATGGAAGAGAAATAGAAAACTTAATTAATTTTTTTTTCTCATCAAATTACATTGTACATTTTTCTTTCCATGGCATCTTGAATTGTAAGGAGAAAGAACTAGAGGGGAAAAAAATCAATTCAGGAAACAAAGAAACAATAGTTCTAGTTCCTCAACTAGAAAACTTTATTTTTCTTTCTCTCCCCTGCCCCGCCCCATGATCACATATTTTCATGTAGATTGATGGTTATAGTTTTGCTTGTTTTAATAATTTTGATCTTATTTACTTTTGTATTGCTGTGATAAGACACCATGGTCAAGGAAACTTGTGAAAGAAAACATTTGATTTGGGACTCATAGCTCCAAAGGGTTACTTCCCATGGTTACCGTGGCAAGGAGAATGACAGCAGATAGGCAGGCACGGCTCTGGAGCAGTAGCTGAGAGCTCACATCTTGATCCATAACCATGAGGCACAGAGAAGCTGGGAATGAGCTGGATTATTTTTTTAAGATTTATTTATTTTATGATATGAACATTTTGAAATCTTATAACCTGTCCCCAGTAACACACTTTCCCCAAATGGGCCACATCTAATCCTTCCCAAACAGTTTCACCAAATGGAGACCAACCATTCAAACATATATGAGCATATAGGGGCCATTTTCATTCAAACTAACTACAATTTTGTCCAGAAACTAAAATCTGTTAATTTATATTTTTTGCTGTTACTTTTATTGTCTTTTCATACTATGTAACAAATAAATAAATAACTCAAACTGACACCGCTTTTTAGTAGAGAGAAAGAAGTTGGGTGGGTGGAGAGGTGAGGGAAGATTTGAGAGGAGTTAAGAAAAAGATAGGATCAAAATGTATCACATGAAATTCTCGATGAATAAACCAAAACAATATTTCAAAACATAAGTTTAAATGAAAACCTTTCAGTTGAAATCATAACAATGCTTGTAATATGGAACTTAAAAGCCTATGGCAGGAAGATTATAAATTTTATGCCTGCATGGCTATAGTCAGAACATTTTGTTTCAAAATAAATGAATAAGAAACTGAGGCTTAGACGCATATACAACTGGCCAATCCAAGTCACCAAGAAAGCAGCGATCGAGCTGGGAGTCAATATTAGGATTAAAATTATATCGAACCTTGCTTTCTGTAGGAATGTGCTACAAGGAATTAAAAACTTTAAAATAAAATAACATAGTCAAAAGGACGTAACAAAAGAGAAAGTGTGTGACTGGTGGGAAGTAGAGCTCTGGGGCTCAGAGGTGCTTTGTTTTTCCTGAAGATGCTGAGTTCAGTTGGGCCCTACTGAAGGATTTATGTGGGGGCTTCCTGGACAGTGATCTGCAGCACTGATCAAGTTAACCCCCCAAAGCCTCAGATTACAAGGAGGTTCATGGAGCTTCACAGAAGTGCTGATGTGGCTGATGTTAGCAGCAGCTTCCGAGACAAGCTCAGAAGATCTATTTACATTTTTTTATTACGTATTTTCCTCAATTACATTTCCAATGCTATCCCAAAAGTCCCCCATACCCTCCCCCCCCCACTTCCCTACCCACCCATTCCCATTTTTTTTGGCCCTGGCGTTCCCCTGTACTGGGGCATATAAAGTTTGTGTGTCCAATGGGCCTCTCTTTCCAGTGATGGCCGACTAGGCCATCTTTTGATACATATGCAGCTAGAGTCAAGAACTCCAGGGTACTGGTTAGTTCATATTGTTGTTCCACCTATAGGGTTGCAGATCCCTTTAGCTCCTTGGGTACTTTCTCTAGCTCCTCCATTGGGAGCCCTGTGATCCATCCAATAGCTGACTGTGAGCATCCACTTCTGTGTTTGCTATGCCCCGGCATTTCAAATTTGTTGGTAAGGGAAATATTTTAAAATAAAATCTCCAAAAAAAAAAAAAAAAAGGGAAGAAATTAAGACTGTGGAAGTCTTAACTTTCAATTAACACTATAACAATTTTAAAATTATCTCTAAGGCTATCAATTG
Source organism: Mus musculus (assembly GCF_000001635.26). NCBI lineage: Eukaryota > Metazoa > Chordata > Mammalia > Rodentia > Muridae > Mus > Mus musculus. The sequence continues at coordinate 14,105,800 of NC_000085.6, read as the reverse complement.
TCCCAAATTAAATGATTGTTTTCTGTTTATATAAGAAACATAATTATGGAAGAACATAGAGAAAAGAGGCATAAAGAGCACTGAAGTAATTACATACAACATCTTATTCTGTGTTTCACCTCTCAAGGATCATGTTAATTTCAATTTATGCTATAAATATTTCCAGCTTTGTCTAAATGAATTCAAGTACACTTATGTATTATGTAAATCATTTGTTTTCCATAATTGTTATAATATTTTTATTACTGTGTAGCTGTCTAAACCATGTCATAGAGATTTTTACAGTGTATTATATACATATATACAACAAATATTAATTATTCAGAATATATTTAATAATATTACTATGTGCTCACTTAGCACTCTGATGGCCATGTAGTTGCTTTCTTCAAAATTTGTATTTTAAGTATTTTTACAATGAATACTTCTTGTACGTGCATTTCAGTGCCCTGAAATCACATCAGTATTATAGGATAAATTCATGAAAGTGGAGTTTTTAAGTACACTAGCTATGCACATTATTAAATTTGATGGACATTGGTAAATTTCCCTTCAGAGAAGCTTGGCCAATTCAATAGCATAAGAAATATAGACTACATGTTCCCTAAGCACCTCTCCAAGATCGCCATGACTGTTGTCTCTAGTTTTCCGATTTTAATGTGAAGGATGATATTTTATTATTAAATATCTATTTCCTCAATTGTTACACAGAACACCTCTAAAATCATTTTCCTTTCAGAACTGTTTCTTTATTCCTGTATGGTTTTTGTTACAATTTTATGTAGTCTTCAGTTTCTACTTCATTTTTATTAGCCTGATAGTCTAAAGAATTAATCAAATTTGGTTTATCTAGTTAAGCTGGATTGTTTTCCATGAGTATTCTAAAGAACACCAAAGAAGATTTTGTTTCATTTCAGTGGACTTTAGGCCAGGTGACAGTGGCTGCACTTACTGGTTCAATCCACTGTGCTTTTCTGTGATGGTCACAGTGTAGATAGTAGAACAAGACGTTCAGAAGCAGTGTCCATAGAAATAGAAGGCAATAGTGCATAACTGCTGTTGGCTCTTCTTTTGTAACAGGGGAGGATGGGTGGAGGACAGTAAGCATAAGCATCCTGAAAGTGATTTCTATTCCATGTTGGTTATGATTGCCTTGGTCAACCACAAATGAGGGAGGCAGTGGTGTAAGGAAGACTAACCTAAGATTCAAATCAAAGGAATGCTTTCGAGTGAGTGAAGTTGGGTTTCATAAAAGCTGTTCCACAGGAGAGCAGTTTAGAGATAAGTGCCATGTTGAAGAACAGGGTTCAAGCAGATATCAGGATACTGTTTATTCATAGCATTTGATGCTTGTTGCAACCACCATGGCCAAGCCTGCAATTACTTTTGAGCTGAAGCACCAGAACAAAACATCTGATGACTTGTAAATAATAATTATCATTTTATTTCTTGAACTTTCAGTGTGTTGGCTATATACTATATCCCCTCCAAGTTTTATCAACTTTAAATTATATATTTAATGAAATTTTTATAAGCCCATTTCCAAAGATGTACCTGCAGGCATTGAACAGTTGGGAGGTGATCCATGATCCATTTCGGTCAATTCCATGACGTTTAAGATCATCTCTATGAGTTAACATTGAACTTGAGTATAAAGAGCAGTAGAAGGTTCTAGGTGGAAGAATCAAAAAACCCATTGAGTTAACCATAACAACATTCCTGAAATATTTTAATAACAACAGCCTTGAGATTAAATCATATGTGTAGTAGTGGCTAAGCGTAATGTCATTACAGAATCTCAGAGAGGACATTTTCTGAAATGCAAAGTTTCAGATCTTATCCTGGTTCAGTGGCCATGGGAATTATATTATTAAAATCTCCTAACGTGCAGCACAGATTAGTGGAGCACAATAAGATTTAGACTCTCCCTTGACCCTTCATGGTTCTGTCATTTAGAGAAAATGTACCATGTAGTCATATTTTTTAAACGAAAGATCAACAATTCCCTTTAAAAAGGCTCTTAGATGCTAATTTTGAGTAAATTTAGGCACAAAATTCATTCTAGCATGACATGAAATTATCTCTGTAGCCAAAATAATTCCACAGAATTTTTCTATTTTACTTTACTTTACTTTCTATTTTACTTTCTATTTTACTTTAACAAGTATTGGATACGTTCTCCAGCACTGAAGGAAAGGAAAGAAACAGATAACTACCTTTATAGTTGTCGTTGTAAGAAATTCAGAAGCATATGGTTATTTGAGACAAGGCCCCTCCCTGTCTTAGTTACTTTTAAATCACTGTAGCAACACACCATGATGCAACTTATAACAGAAATAATTTATTTGGTGCTTACAGTTTTAGAAGGTGAGTCCATGAATATCATGGTGGGGAGCATGACAGCAGTCACTGAGAGCTCATATCTAGGGACAACAACCAGGAGGGAGGGAGGGAGGGAGGGAGGGAGGGAAGGAAGGAGAGGGGGGATGGGAATGGGAATGGGGATGGGAATGTCTTGGGCTTCTGAAACATCAAAGGCCACCCAGAGTAATATGCCTCCTACAACAAGGCCATACTTTCTAATCCTACCCAAATGGTTCCACTAACTGGGGACCAAGTAGCCAAATGCATGAATCTTTGTGAGCCACTCTTGTGTAAACCACAATAGTCCCCAAAATAAAAACAAAAACACACCATACATCAAATCTTTGTCTTCAGCATGATAACTGGCAGAGTTCATTGCTGGTCTCCAAGCCCCAATACTCACATAGATATCAGTGTAATTTCTGCTTATTATTGGAGACTCAAAATTTGCCTTCAGTTTTGGTATTTCTTTTTCATTCATTTTTAAATTTTGTAACAAACCTGAAACATCCCTGTGGATAAAAGTATTCATTTAACTGTACTGGGCTTTTCACACAACATTTAGCAAGAATGACCTAAGAAAATAACTTTCCCACTTACCTCTTTTGATAAAAATCATTCAAATGCTTGTCGTTTTCTTTGCATTTCCTGGGAAGAAATGCCAAGTAGAATAAGCTAGATTTTTTTCCCTCTGTCATCTTTTTATTTCCCAGTGTGTCCAAGATGGAGACTTCACTCTTTTCATTGACAAGTGGAAGATACTGAATGAGAACAATCGTAGAACACTGGAAGAGCAGAGAGTGGTTGGAGATAATTCCTTTCTGATGTCTCTGTCTCATTTCTCATCTGTCAGCAGCTGTGGCTGGCCTCTTCTACAGATCTAACAACTACTAGACTCAGTAGATTTCTTCTATCCTAAAACCTCTCTCTCTCTCTCTCTTTCTCTCTCTCTCTCTCTCTCTGTGTGTGTGTGTGTGTGTGTGTGTGTGTGTGTGTGTGTGTGTGTGTGTAACAGTTTCTTACTGAATTCTCTAGGGACCTCAACTCCAACCTGAATACTGCTTACATTTCTGTAAGTATCCCTTTTAAAAAAATATCTATTTATCAAGCTTTGTAAATGGGTTTTGTTACTTCGTGGAAATTTGGTCACTAGGTTGAATTTAGAAGGGTCTCTCTAACCTAATCCTCATGTCTGTTTTCAATGTGTGTGTGTGTGTGTGTGTGTGTGTGTGTGTGTGTGTTGCATCAAGAACAGCTCACCCTTGCTAAACCATTACCACTGACCTCTGCAGTGTAAACTTTCCTCAAATGCATATGCTACCTCCATTACCTGGCCTTTTTTTTCTCCCTCTATTACACGTTTAAGTAGTAGTCTAATGTTTTTGTTTGTTTCCTTATGTTTTAAAATGCTTTGTTAGTAAGAGCCATGGACTTTCTAACAAACATTATATACTTAGTGACTGCTTCGTGGTTGATGATACACAGTGCAAATCACTTTGTCATCAGGTTAATTTAGGAAACAAGCTGTAAATACTACTCAGCTATTAAAAACAATGAATTTATGAAATTCTTGGACAAATGAATGTATCTGGAGGATATCATCCTTAGTGAGGTAACCCAATCACAAAAGAAGACATTAGATATGCACTCACTAATAAGTGGATATTAGCCCAGAAACATAGAACACCCAAGATACAATTTGCAAAACACAAGAAAATCAAGAAGAGGGAAGACCAATGGGTGGATACTTTGTTCCTCCTTAGAATAGGGAACAAAATACCCATGAAAGGAGTTACAGAGACAAAGTTTGGAGCTAAGACGAAAGGATGGACTGTCGCATCCACTCTCGACTAGCAAGAATGACACGACCACCAGTTCTTCTAACAGCAGTTCATTCAGCAAGCTTCAGTCTTCATCTCTCTCACTTCATCTTTTTCTCCCGAACCCCGTGCCTCTCACTCTTATATACTCTCACCCCCATCCACTCACGGCAGTTCACGTCACCTCACCAGGCACACAGATTCAGCCAATCAGGGCATCAGGGGTGCGTCTCCACCAACTATGGACTTGTTTACACTGCCAGCATCATGGTACACCTGTGCAGCTCTGACGATGGTCGTGGCTATTTTCAGGTATATGAGGAAGTCAGGTGCAAGACATAAGAATTAGCTGCAGTCCCGGGGGCCATCTTGGGACTGCTGCCACACCCACTCCTCACAATGGACTATCCAAAGACTACCCCACCCCGGGATCTATCCCATAATCAGCCACCAAACCCAGACACTATAGCATATGACAGCAAGATTTTGATGGAGGGACCCTGGTATAGCTGTCTCGTTTGAGGCTATGCCAGTGCCTGGCAAAACCAGAAGTGGATGCTCACAGTCATCTATAAGATGGAACACAGAGCCCCCAATTGAGAAGCTAGAGAAAGCACCCAAGGAGCTGAAGGGGTCTACAACCCTATAGGTGGAACTACAATACGAACTAACCAGTACCCCAGAGCTCATGTCTCTAGATGCATATGTAGCAGTAGATGGCCTAGTTGGCCATCACTGGGAAGAGAGGCCCCTTGGTCTTGCAAAGTTTATATGCCCCAGTACAGGGGAATGCCAGGGCCAAGAAGTGGGAGTGGGTGGGTAGGGGAGGAGGGCAGGGGGAGGGTATAGGGAACTTTCGGGAAAGCATTTGAAATTTGAAATGTATATAAAGACAATATCTAATAAAAAATTAAAAAAAAATTGCCCAGCATGGTGGCGCACGCCTTTAATCCCAGCACTTGGGAGGCAGAGGCAGGCGGATTTCTGAGTTCGAGGCCAGTCTGGTCTACAAAGTGAGTTCTAGGACAGCCAGGGTTATACAGAGAAACCCTGTCTCAAAAAACCAAAATAATAATAATAATTAATAATAATAATAATAATAATAATAATAAATAAAAAGAAAAAATAAAGGTAATTTTGCTTCCATGTACATTAGTTTCATTATTTCACTCCATAAGTATTTGAAACACAAAACTATTTAAATTTATTTTGTATTAGGTATGCAGAATATCAGGTCAGCTTCACTATAAGCATCTGTCTTAGTCAGGGTTTCTATTCCTGCACAAACATCATGACCAAGAAGCAAGTTGGGGAGGAAAGGGTTTATTCGGTTTACACTTCCATACTGCTGTTCATCACCAAAGGAAGTCAGGACTGGAACTCAAGCAGGTCAGGAAGCAGGAGCTGATGCAGAGGCCATGGAGGGATGTTCTTTACTGGCTTGCTTCCTCTGGCTTGCTCAGCCTGCTCTCTTATAGAATCCAAGACTACCAGCCCAGAGATGGTCCCACCCACAAGGGGCCTTTCCCCCTTGATCACTAATTGAGAAAATGCCTTACAGTTGGATCTCATGGAGGCATTTCCTCAACTGAAGGTCCTTTCTCTGTGATAACTCCAGCTGTGTCAACCTGACACAAAACTAACCAGTACAGTGTCTTTAAAAGAATTTATTAGAGATATTAGAATTAGTACAAAAATATACTGGGAACTTACAAGAATGAGAATGTGGTTTTATTGCTATATACTATTATATAAACTATGTAGTATGAAGTGGTAAATCAGTAGTGAAGGGAACAAAATATAAGGGTTGAAAATATTAATATTATGGATGGGAAACAAAGCAGTATTAAACGATGGCAACTGTCCTTTACTATGGAGCTTGATGACCAACCCTCTGTGGTAGTTTGAATAAGAATAGTTCCCAAAGCCTTATATATTTGAATGCTTGGTCCCCAGCTGATGGAACTGTTTGGGAAGATTGGATTATATGGCCTTGATGGATGGAGGAGGTATGTCATTCAGGGTGGGCTTTGAAGTTCAAAAGTCCACACTATTACCTGTTAGCTCTTTCTCTCTCTTTCTCTCCCTCTCTCTCTCTTTCTCTCCCTCTCTCTTTCTCTCCCTCTCTCTCTTTCTCTCCCTCTCTCTTTCTCTCCCTCTCTCTTTCTCTCCCTCTCTCTCCCTCTCTCTTTCTCTCCCTCTCTCTCCCTCTCTCTCCCTCTTCCTCTCCCTCTCTCTCCCTCTTCCTCTCCCTCTCTCTCCCCTCTCTTCTCTTCTTTTTTTTTTTTGGTTTTTTTTTGAGACAGGGTTTCTCTGTATAGCCCTGGCTGTCCTGGAGCTCACTTTGTAGACCAGGCTGGCCTCGAACTCAGAAATCCACCTGCCTCTGCCTCCCGAGTGCTGGGATTAAAGGTGTGCGCCACCACGCCCGGCTTCTCTTCTTCCTCTTTCTCTTTCTCTTCCTCTTCCTCTTCCTCTTCCTCTTCCTCTTCCTCTTCCTCTTCCTCTTCTTCTTCTTCTTCTTCTTCTTCTTCTTCCCCCCCTCTCTCTCTTCTTCACAGTTGTTGTCTCAAGATGTAAGCTCTCAACTCTTGTTCCAGCCCCATACTTGTCTGATCACTGCTATGTTCTTTTTCATGATGGTCATGGATTCTAACCCTCTTGTACTATAACTTTCAGATTACGCGTTGTCTTGGTCATTGTGCCACTTCATGGCACTGAAAAAATAACTTAAGACAGAAGTTAGTACCTAGGAATGGGCTGTTGCTAGGAATGGGCTTTTGTGATGGACCTGACCATAATGTTTTCTTGAAGAATATGGAATACTTTCATACTTTGGGGAACTTGCAAGTCAGTAAGGCTGCGAGCAATGTGCAGTATGGAGGACAAGCTTAAGAGGTTTCAGAGGGGAACCATATTAGCGACTGGGACAGATAGTTTGGCAAAGGGTTGCTTTTGCCGCTGTCTTAAGAAAATACCTGATGCAGGCCAGGTGGTGGTGGTGCATGCCTTTAATCCCAGCACTCGGGAGAGGCAGGTGGATTTCTGAGTTCGAGGCCAGCCTGGTCTACAAAGTGAGTTCCAGGACAGCCAGGGCTACACAGAGAAACCCTGTCTCAACACCCTCCCCCCCCAAAAAAAAAAACAAAACAACAACAACAAACAACAACAAAAGAATATACCTAAGGCTAAATTGAAGAGTTTTAGGACTAATGTTTTTTGTTGTTGTTGTTTTTGCAGAAGGGATTTTTAAAGACAATTTAATATTGATTCTGTCATGTTGTTATTAGCAATCACTCTTATGTAGGTCCTCAATGACAAAGAGCAAACAGAACAAATAAAAACCACTAGTTTGAGGGAGAAAAGAGCATCAGAAAATTAAATTTAATATTGGAGCCAAGATTTGCGTTGAAAGAGATAAGGAGAGATGGAATAAATGGAGTGATACCCTGAGGGCAAGATCCCACTCAGCTCAGTCAGCTTCCAACTTGTGCAAAGGAAATTTATGGTACAAAGGAAAGTTCAGAAAGTTAAAGCCCACATAAATGTAATTCAAGGAAGAGCCCAGGTTCCATACTGAGCAGACATCACAACTTGACAGTATAGGGCTTGTAGTTCTGGCTTTGGAATTTTGAAGTATATAAGAATAACTAGGTTATAGATTATTGCTGCACAGTTAAGGAGAACCACTGACCCAGACATGTAAGAGGCCATTTTGTGAATCTGTGAAATGAAAGTGTGCATTGTGTTGCAGACCAACAAGATTCCAGAGATAAGAGATACCTGCCAGGAATAGCTGCACACAGGGGGTAGAACCATCCCAGGAAAAAGAATTGTGTTGTAGTCAGCTTAGTTAGATAGAAGGGCAGAGCCATTTAAACTGTTTGGCATTGGACATAGAACTACAGGATTTGGAGTTTGTTCTGGTAGGTTTGGTCTTTCTTCGGTCCAGTATTTCCTCACTAAGCCCTATTTCATCCCTTTTATAATAGTAATGTATGTTCTCTCTTATTTTATGATAGACATATGCAATTCTTATTATTTTACAGGGAATTGCAATTTATTGAGTCTCAGAAAAAAAAAAACTGTTGGTTTTGAAACAGTCTTAAGACTGTGAAAGACTGTGAAGACTTTAGGAGTTGGACTGAATATAGTTTTCATTATGATATGGCTAGGTGGTAAACAGGATATAGAGAAAAGTTCTAATATCCAGGGAAACAAAAATTTGGAGAAAGTGTGAGTACCCTTACCAATGGTAAGGAAAAATAGAGGGGAAAATAAACAATTGCTGGAAATGAAGACTGACCAACCAAAAAGATATTCAGAATGTGGAGCAGCCAGGGAACTGCTTAGGGAGGGACATGGTGGCTGGTTTGGGAGTCATTACCCATGCTAGTGTGGGCTTTATGATGATATAGCTGCTTTTGGGTTATACCTGCTAACCCTCTTCCCATAATTCTGTTAGTAACCCCAATAAGAAACCCATTGGTTCACCAAATTAGACATTGATGCACTCAGTGGGCTTTCTTTCTGGGGTGAGGTATGTCCTCATATGCAGTCAGTCATATAACAAGAGGTCAGAGTTAAGGCATGAAATTATTGGGTCTTTCACCTATGGATGATTTGGAGCCAGTTCCATAAACTGAATGGATCTCCTTTGCATGACACCCTTTGCCTCAAGAGTAATCATTTGCAATAATGTTATTGACAGGTCATGGCAGACCCCTTTTTACCTATGTCAGTTGATGAACTCACTGAAATAAACAGAACAAAAAGTGCCCTTTTAATGCATATATGGCTCAGAGATAAGCCTCTAACTTACTCACTTAAAATAGCCAAATCAAATGTCTGTATTTTTTTTTTAAATCCAGATTCCTCACTGAACATGGATGGCGATTTTTCTTTTGCTCTAATCAATTGAGACATTAATTCACTCAATTTCCTGACGAGAAAGAATCCAGGGAGGGGCCAAAGGGAGAATCCTCTGGATAATGCAGCTTATCATCAGGTGACATCTTCAGCACTAACGTTTAGTAACTGATAATTGCTGTAACTAGGGCCATTGAGCTTTGCAAATATTATCCAGTAAATTTTAATTAGCACACAGGGGATTGAAGAGCTGTGGGAAAAGCTCTTGGGAGAAGCTTCCCTGGTCAGTGGCGATGTATGCTGAGTAATTTTAGATCAGCTGGCCTGTCAGAGCAGATCAGTGTCATCGCACTACTTATGAGCAGGAAAATGCACCTGCTTCGACATGGAAATGAGGTGCATTATCTGCCAATTTGTGCTGCTTATTTCCACCGCTCCCTGAGGTTTGATGAGTGGAGGTGCAAGGGCTAAAGCACAGGACCGTGGAGGAGAAAAGGAGACCTTTGTTGCTTCTCTTCAAGGGCACACACCATTACAGTCTCTGAATGGCTTCCTTTCCTGTTTTTGGCTGAGTTGGGATCTTTCTTGATGATGTATCTAAATGAGATATTTAAAACTAGGCTATGGGAAGTGATGATGCTATTTTACAATAAGTGCGTATGCATTTTCATTTTCCTTTTGTATGGAGAATTTTCAATCTATGGAGGGATAGGCTGAGAAATTAGATATGGAGAGACAGGATCCTTTACAAGGACTAACTAAACTGATGCTAAGTAAGATACTGGCTGAGAGAAACAAAAGTGAAAACATAGAATTTAAAAATCACTGATGTAATTTTTTTCCAGCACATGAAATACCTCCTAATAATAACATGTTCAATAAACACACAAATAATTAAGGTAATATAACTTTTGAGATGAGATGTCACTATGTAGTTGAGGCTGACCTTGAATTCTTAGATATCCACCTGTCTCTACTGCCAAGGGATTAAAGACAGTGTATACTACCATGCCCAGCTTGAGGTATCACTTTAAAAATAAATATTTGCCCAATGTCAAGTTATGTACATGCTGTTTATTGTCCTTACTTGTGAGTAGGAAAATGAGCATAGAGCAATAAAACTACAAGCCTCAGGTAAAGAAGGAATTAGGTCATGTTATCTGGATTTGACCTGAAAGCATTTAGCATAAAACCCCAAACTTTTAATAATTCAAAGACAAACATGCACATGAATACATTGTGACGAATGGAGGAAGTAGTGTGTGTGGGAAGGCCTGAGTGATGTGTGTTGTTGACATGAGCTACCCACACCAATGGCCAAAGCCTTCCTCCTGGGTAAGGCTAAGGGAGAAATGGCAAAGCCTTCCTCTGGTTCATATGTAGATGTTGATAATGTGTGCAGAAAATGTCCACAATAACTTTCTTGCCCGGATATTTACCTCCTGAAAACTGCTATCCTATAGACCCTGATCTTAGCAAGATTAGCTAAACCTGCCTTGTTGATTCAGCTATATAGTATAAAACCTGCCATCTCTATCAGCTGTATGCAATAATACTGCCTCTCAGTTCAGGTATTTATAATAAACCTGATGATATTCCAGGGCGCTGTGACTTTTACATCACAAAGCCCTGTTCAATTAATCCCAACTTTTCTGTTTGTCTTTTCTTCATTTCCACACTGTCTCAGTTAGGTCAATCCCCAGGATCATGTACAAATGTGACACAGATATAGAAACGTGTACACACATACTCCCACACACATTTATTGTTAACATAAATGCATACATGGACATTTCCCTTTATCTCTTTCTCACTGAAAACCATTATAAAAGCAAAGCGTTTGAATGGAGTAACTTTACCAAATATATAGATGCATTCCAGGAAAAACCTAGGATTAGTCACGATGAAAAATGCAAATAGAAATCAAAATCAGATGCCATTTAACCTGCCACAATGATGCATCTATCAAGGCTCTGTATCATATAGAAAGAGTGGTATTAATTGTTGGAGAAGAAGCACAGTGATCAGAACATTTATGCACCGCTGGAAGAAACAGAAAACAGTGGAACCTCTTGGAGAAATCGTCTGGAAGCCTTTTAATGCTTAAGCATGGATTTGCCATAGGAAGCCAGCAACTCCATCCCTACATGTATATCCAAAAGAAATAGAAAACATTATCTAGACTCAAATTTGTTAACTACAGTTAATGAAGCATTATTTATCTTGACCTCCAAATAGAGACAACCTAGATTTTCATCCATTAGGAACCAGATGAACAAAATGAGTTCAACAGGATGTGCTCCCATAAAAGGAAGCTGCATAGTAATGTGTGCAGCAGCTTGGATGTACCGTGAAGGCTCATTAAGTGGAAACAGACATAAAGACCACATGTGGCAAGACTATATGATATTTCCAGAACAGGCAAATCTATGTATTGAAAGGGACGATTAGTGATTTCCCAGCATGAAGAATAAGGGAAAAATTACAAGAAGACTAAACTATGCTAAGCCTCTTTTGGGAAGATGAAATTTTTGTAAAATTAATTGTGATGATTGCATAACTATTCAAATATATTAAAACCCAATGTTTGTATGCCCGGTTGGTAATGTGTTTGATACTTGAATTGAATGACACAAAAGCCATTTATAAATTCTGTATAGAAACCCAAGCATATCACTCAATTCTGAACATCTAGCAGGATGGCCTCAGGAGGATAGACTACTTTTTAACATCTGTTTTCCCCATTTGAGATATATGAATTCTAATCTTCTGTTTTCAGCTGTTAGAAATAAAAATAGTGCTTATAACAAGAGTATAATAAATTCATAACATGTCTTGGTGGTCAGAGAAGTAGTCACTATAAAGGTAACTTAGATTCTGTGTCTAGCGAAAGAAGAGCATATTTGAGAATATAGAAACTGAGAAAAGGGGAGGGGAGGACTGAGAAGGGACAGACAGTGAGACATAGCATACCCACATGTGGTGAGTGCAGGAAGAGACCGCCCCTGGGTGTTTGGAGATGTCAGAGATGAGGGAGGTGGGATGACGGGGAAACAGTGGTCCAGAGAACATCTTTTTGAGGTGAACTGTGGAAAGTTCACTGCCCCATGCTACTGGACACCTCAGAGGCATGCAAGTGTTAATATTAAGTAACATAACAATTAGATGATCTGGCACTTTTTAATTTCAGGAAACTTCAGAATTGCAATTTTCATTTTTTCTTCCTCTGCCCCATTTCCAGAATGCCTGGTGTTCTCCACAATCTGGCCTTGATTACAGAATTCTCTTCCTGTGACTAGGTGAAGATTTTTGGAATCTGTGGATGAAATCGCACAGTCAATGCAAAGTGAATCAGTGGTCTGAACAGCAGGTATGAAGGCAGATGGCATCAAGACCAGCCTGGGAAAGGCCCATTTTTCAGCCTTCTCCACTTTCTCACAGACACAGAATACAAATTGCCTGGTTAACTTGGTTTGGGGAATAGTGATCAGAAAACAGACTAAGCATCTTGCAGCTTTTCATCTTCAGGGAAACAAGCATTCTGGTGGCGAAGGGAGTTGGGTTTCCACAGAAGGAAGGGTCTAATGCCTTCTTCATTTTCAAAAGCAGGAAGAGGTGGAACAGGCCTGGTGAGCCCTCTTTCAAAATAACTGACTTTTTCTCATTCAAATTTGTCAAGGCTGCCCTGGTTACTTGGAACGCTTGTAAGTTTAGAAGGTAAATGTCCTAAACTGACAGCTGACCTCTGATCACAGCAATTTCTTCAATATGACTTTTCGTTTAACATCTTCCTGGCTTAGCTGTCACTCTACACATTCTGGAATTTACATTTAGCCAAACAGACATAGTATAATTTGTGTTTCAGAGGAGGCAAGAATGAAGTGATTACTATAAATCAATACTTAACTCTGAAAGAAAAGTAAGTTTTTCTAATTTAGAGGTAGGATTCACTATGGTGACTCGGCTGTGTGCACTTGACAGATATTTGAGTGTGCATGGAAATAATATATCTTATTTCAACTTAACCACACACAAAAAAGCAAAGATAGCACATGGTATTTTCATTTTGGATTGAGTCTTATAGACTCCTTTGTCTACATAGTTAGTGGTATCTCCTTTATAGAAGTTTTTTTTTTTAATGGATTCTCTATATTTAGTCATCTTCATACCACACAGCGAACTCATCACTTCTCTTACAGACATTTAAGTTTCTCAGCCTAGATTTGTGCCATACTTTGATTTGAATAAAGCTAGATAATTATTTATCTTCTAACACTAATGAACATAGTGTTATAAAATGCCTTGCAAACACCAAAGGACAAACACAGAAAGACTTTCTAGCATCTCCATTTTAATTGGAGAGACAGAAATAAAATGTATGACACATCTGAAATACTGTAAGTAAGATATGTGGAAGTCCTTGCCTTTTTTGAAAGAAGAATTTTATGAATGTTAGAGCAAGAAGAAATCTGGATGGCAAGATTTGAGTAGATAGATGCTAAATGAAGATTAGTATCTATTACACATGTGAAGGAGGTGTGGTTTGTGTATTCTTAATGGGAATTTATGATTTTTAATTTTCATTAATCTTTAAAAGTTGTGTTAGTATATATTCATTGTGTAAAGAAATGGGTTCATAATGGCATTTTGCTAAAGTACATCATATACTTTGTCCATGTTCAGTCAATCTCCATGATTCTTTCATCTGCCTGAAAGTCTCCCCTCTTCTATTTTCATGACCACACTGCTGTGTGTGTGTGTGTGTGTGTGTGTGTGTGTTTCCTGTAGCTTCTATGTCCCATATATGACAGAAAATGCAATATTTGTCTTTCTGGGTTGCTCCTATTTTGTTTAATATGGGCATCTCCAATTTTACCCATTTCTTGTAAATAATTGTATTTTTCATGTTTGGATAAAACCACTTAGTGTATGTATACCACATTTAAAAATATCCATTTATCTGTTAATGAAAGTTAAAGTTTCCTCCACATGATTTCATAACTTGGCTTTTGTGAATAGTGCTCCAGTCTTTACTTACATGGAGTTTTTGGTATATTTCTATTGCCTACGCCCTGGACTATGCTGTGAGAAGGTGAGAAATGCTGAAGCAAGCTCAGCTGAACACTGCTGCAAGCTCCTTTAATATCCTACACCCACTCCCCATTGGTCACAAGAAAGCATCTCTTCTAAACATCAGTCCTTGGTTGGCTGACATTCTCTGCAACAACAATTCTTGGTTTCCCAGGCTGTCCTCAGTTAGGTCCTCTTGGAGGAGATGCTTTTGTGGCTGCTTGGCCCCTGGCTTTAACTTAAGGCGGCCCCACTGTTCCTGCTACTTATTCCCAGGAGTGTTGTAGCTGGGTTGAATGGAAGTTATCTTTTCAATTTTATGAGGAAACATGATACTTCTTTCCACTGTGACTGCACTATAGTGCTTTCCTGCCAGCAATCTACAAAGGTTCCTTTATTCTTACATCATTTGTATTTTAAAAAAACTATTTACAATTATTATGTGCATATATATGCAAATGTGGGTAGGTATCCATGAGTGCAAGTGCTCACAGAGGTTAAAAGAGTCAGATATCCTAGGGCTACAGTTACAGGCTGTTGTGAACCTGTGAGTGCTGGGAACTGACCTCAGATAGTACATGCTCTTTGCTTAGCCATCTCTCCAGCCCTGGGTTTCTGTTTGTATATGACAGCTGCTCTGACTAGTGAGATGCTGTCTCAGTGAAGTAATTTACATTTCCCCAATTGTTAAGAGTATTGAACATTTTTCATGTATCCATGACATCTGTATTTTGTCTTTTGAGAAGTATCTATTAATTTCATCTGTCCAGTTAGCCTAAGAATTATTTTGGGTGTTTACTTTTTTGACCTCTTTATGAACGCTAGACACCTTTCCTGTGCCTGAAGTCTAGCATTTTTATGCTCCTGGAAACTTTAGTATTTCTTTGTCTCCACTTTCCTTGTTTTTTTCATTATATCTTCCTGCTTTCCTTTCTTCCAGAATTTAGGTTGATAATATGTGGTGGATGTAACTTGGTAAGTAGCAGTTTTCCGTCCATTGAAACAGCTCAAGTCCCAGGGGAGCTCATTAAGATAGAAGACAAGCAACTCAAAATATCTTCAGGAAGTACCTGAAACTAACAAGATTCACTAGGCCCCTTCCCTCTCAGAGTAAGCAGGAAAGACTGCTGAGAAAGATTGTCAGACAAGACAAGTGCAAAGAAAACTCTTAAGAACAGAGCAGCAGCCTGGAAGAAGCTTAAATGAGCCAAACAACCTGAGAGAAGCAGACACCAACAAAGCTGCCTGGAATAGGGATGGATCAACTGAGCCACCTGGAAAGGCTACTCTCCATCTCTTGAGCTGCCTGTAGGCAGAGTGCTTCATGTTTCTTGCTTTTATGAACTATCGCACGTGCTGGGTTAAAACTCTGGCGATGTAGCTGTCTTTGAGTAACTTCTGCTCTTGTAAGCAACCACAGTAAAATTCATGGTTCATTAATTTGGACTTTGGTTGTATTCATCATTTTGTCTGTCATGGGTTCCTTATTTGGAGTGAGTAGACATGATTGTTTTGTCTCCTTAGGAAAAATCTTGTTATTCCATAATAATGCATACTGTATTTAGGTATGCCTTCATCTATAACACCCACTGGCGACCATTTAAAAGCCAGAATTACTATCATAACTGCTTTAAATTTCCATGTCACTTGTGATATTAAACACACTAATTAATATAACAGCACTAAAATGTTTGCCTAGATTTCCCATGGATTATCTCCTTCGATCTCATAATTATATCAGGTAATTTATTATTAGCTCATTTTACATGTAATATGCTAAGATTTTGTGAGAATGTGCATTTTTCTGACATTGGTGAATGTCAGAACAAACAATTTAAAAGCTCTAAGTTTCCCTAAACATTGAAAAATGTACAAGAGAAAGTATTGCCAGGTGTTGTAGTATGGGAATAACATTTCTGAAATTCCTAAAGTTTTAAAGGATATGCAGTAAAAAAATGTTTCTCTGTATTAAAGGTAAATATTAACTCTTAATATGAAAACTTTGCTAGAAGGAGAAACACAGTTTAGTTACTAGTCTACTAGAATAGGTAAGAGGTCACATATTCAAAAGTAGACAGTAAAAGAAATCTCCTTTGAAATTAACTGACAGTTCTTTCCCTTTTTTTCCTTCCCTTTTCTATTGGCAGGGTAGACTGTTTACTGATCTGTCATCACTCAATATCACGTTGTCTCTGTGGGGCTCTGGAGTCTTAGTGTGGACTGAAGAGTACTAAAACCTCCCACACTTCCACAGTTGCCTAGTGGAGATGATAATTTTCAGTAGAGTTTGAACTGTTTCTTATTACAGTGGGACAAAGGTCTGTCTGCCTTTTATTGGGGGAAGTTTGAAACACCTAGATTGCAAGACTTGCAGTGGATCGGGTGTGAGGCAAATAAAGACAGGTTAGAAAGTGAGAAATAGGTCCAGAGTTCTATTTCTCCAGTTTTCAATATCCAGTGTTCATGTTTTGCCATAAGGTACTGTGGAGGTGGGTGATCTTGGGTCATCCTGAAAGGTTCTCAGTTATAAAGAATATTTATTATTCCAAACACTTAGACTTTACAACTGTACCATCATTTTGGCATTTACTATGACAGACAGAAGACATTTATGATTAAAAATATAAATAACTCTAAAACAGCTATGGTCATAAGCCATGCAGGAGGTAGGAGAAGAGGAGACAGAAAGCCAATTATGATATTGAACATAATTTGTTCTGGTGGAGCATGCTGCCTTACTTTGAAGAATCCCTTTCCTTTACCAAATCTCGGCATGCAAGGAGTGGGTTTCTTTTCCACCTCTGTATTAATGCTCACAAAGCTCAGATTTGCCTTGAACACAGGGCCCAGAGAAGCTGTGATGTGAAAGTTTGAGCTGAGAGTAGATGTTTTAATGCAAAATCAAAGAAAGGCCCAAGTGTTTCCGAATCTGTTGAACTATCTGGAGATGTAATATGGAATGGAATCACCTTGAGGAAACTGCTACAAATCACTCAAAGGAGAGAGCGCTCACGCTATATCAGGCAGACTAACTGCTTGACATCTTGCAGATATTTAAAAACATTCATAGTGGAGAGGAAAAGGCTGTCATGGACTTGGATAACATGTTGTGTAAGGTTCACATCGGTGAAATTGGGTGGCTGAAGCTGGACACATACTGTAATGGGAGAACTTGGAATCGTGTTCCGAGTGTCTATAGTTAGGTCAAATGGACCTTTTACTAGAGAAATGACATGTTGAACTGCTTACAGTTACACAGTGCACACATGCGGTTTCTCCTACAAACAGCAGAAAAGGATAATTTCTTGTAGCCCCTAGGAGTAAACAAGATTTTTTTGGCCAGAGTAAAGGAAGTAAAGATAAAAAGAGGAGAAGCTTTATCTCATATTGTTACAAGTTCACTTAGTTTCAGAGAAAATGCTGCAGGCTAGAAAACAGCCTGCAGAACACAATTATTAAAGAAGGGCATCAGAGCCATACAGAGAATTAGATACCAGTGTGAAGAATGGGGATCTCCAAGGAATGGTCAGAGCAGAGATTTTGAAGGAGCCAGCTGTACTGGAAGAAAAACTCTTTTTAATTAAAGTGGGCCAACATATGGGAAATAATACCTCATGTGTAGAAAGTTCTATTATTGAGAAGAGCACTTTTTCTTCTTTTTAAAATAATTGGTTCAAAATATTTCACTCTTCCTCCAGCTCATTTTCTCCTTACTGTGTATTCTGTTGGTTCATGGCATAACAGCTATTTCTCTTCAAGACCCTGCCGTAGGGTGTGTGTCTTGTTTTGGAAGGTTAAGAAAATTCAATGGTATAAGATGTCAGTGCTATTTTCATGCAAATATATAGTCAACATGTAATAGAAATATATGTAGTATATGTCTCAATCTCTATATTATTCATTTATATACTATTATTTATGTATCATCTATCTATTTATATCTATCTATCTATCATCTATCTATCTTTCTATCTTTCTATCTATCTATCTATCTATCTATCTATCTATCTATCTATCTATCATCAGTCTATCTCTATCATCTATCATCTATCTAACCATTGTGGAATATAGTAAGTAAAGGGAAGTTGGGATTTCCAAGTAAGTCAGAAGTAAGTGCACAACTAAAATATGGGTATCTTGTTCATGGAATTAGAATTTGATTTTGATTTGCCATCATACACATGAGGAATGTCCATTTATTTTACATTTTACCTGCTACTTCAAAATACTACCATATTTTCCACACTGAATATATAAATTCCTTTCCTCCCACTCCTATTCCCATTCTCTTCAAATGTCACTCCCAGCTGCTACCAGAGCTGGAGGCTGGTAAGGTGGCCTTTGAGCAGCTTAGCACGTGCAGATCTTGTTCCCTGGGTCACACATGTACAGGGTGCATGTGTGTCACTCTCAGCAGATTACTCCTCCACTTGTTTACTTGCTCCGTAGTGGTTTATCAATAAAAGTGTCAGTGCTGCCAAGCTGGAGGATGTGATGGGTACTGGTACAGAGCTTCTCTGCTGACATGAATCCTCAGGGAGCTTTGAAAAGTGCCTTGGTCAAGGTGTTGATCTAATTGATTTCTGTAGGTCCTGCGCATTGGTGTTTTTGACACTTCTCAGTGATGTTGGGATGTAGGTGGGCTGGGAGGGGCTAGGTGTGCCAGTCACCTATGGACTCTTTCAGAGGAAGGTACTGTGACTTAATCCAGGCAGTACTGAAGCAGAGGCACTGGAGTCTTCATTTTGCAGTGGGGACTGTAATTCTGAGTGATGGCATGATTCCCGCAGCACCTCATCACTAAGATATAGAAGGGTGTATTTCATTTCTGACATTGTGTTTGGAAATTGTGGGTTGGAAAAGCTAATTCAGTTCCACTCAAATAAAATGGTTTACCTGTGAAACGATTTCTACCATCTGTGCCTCTGAAAATAGAGTGGCAAGTTCCATTATGGAACTGTGGGAAGTTTGACCCCAAATGAACAACTGATAAAAAGTGAAATTAAATAACATACGCAATTTTAGAGAGGAGATCCCAAAATAGGTTTCTTGAATTATTTCTATTATTTGCTTTTTATATTTATATGTTTCAAAGGATAGATTCAACCAATCTTTATTTTTCAATGTTTGACACAGTATTTCTTTTCTCTATTATTTCTGAGCAAGATAAACTCAGGAAGCACTAGAAATGTCATGCAGTAGGTTTTTCTTCCTGATAACAAACGAGGTGAGTGAAATATTGATAAAACAAAAAATATACTTTTGTTAAGAGGTTTTGAATTATTGCTTTAGTTATAAACTCAAAATAGAGAGGGTACTTTCACAGGGGCTTAGCAAGCATGACAGCCACCACTGTGCTATGCTCCTGTACGTATAGGAGCCTTCATACAGCATATCTTCACAGCTGGCAAATAATTATTATGTATCATAAAATACAACTCTCATAAAAAGGAAGTTTGTGAACAGAAAGGCAGTGTTCCTAGTGCAGAAGCACTGCCTACTATGAACTATTTTATCAGCTTCTTATTTGTGGCTATTCGCCTAGTGGTAATTAATGTCTCTTCAAGGGTAAATAGCAGGATACCGCAATTTTTTTCTCAAAATTTTGACATTAGTTCTGTCTCTGTCTCTTCATAATTTTGACATTAGTTCTGTCTCTGTCTCTCTCTACACACACACACACACACACACACACACACACACACACACACACACGTGCAGAACAGAGGGCAACTTTGGTGAGTGACTTCTTTCCAATGTGTGGGTTTTAAGGATCAAACTTGGGTTTTCCAACTTGTGGACAAGCAATTACATCTGCTGAGGTATCTCACTGGCATAGTGTCGCCCTTTAATTGTAGTTACAACTGACTGCTTTTTAAAAGGCTACACTGAAGCTGTGCATATAAATCTGCATCAGTGGATTTCCCCTGTGTTTTTGTTCATTGAGAACTTGGTACGCTGTCATTTGACTGTATTCACTCCTTCTAGACCTCGCCCATTTATCTACCAATCTAATACTGTATTCTCTTTTCTTTTTTAAGCCCACCAACTACAATTGCTTCCCCATATGTTCTTGGCTGTGTGGCTTACCACTGCAGTGTGGAAGGATCCATACTAGAATCCATTAGGATCCACACCCTAGAAGACTATCTATTCCTCTCCAAAAGCTGTCAGTAACCAGTAGCTTCTTAACTGGGGTAGACCTTCATGGATGCCTCACCTCTCCATGATGAGATCTTTGTCTGTCTTGAGCTGGTGCCAGTCTTGTGCATGCTTTCACAGGTACTGTGAGCTCATGTGGATTTATTCAAATAACATACATGTGGGGCAGTGAGTGAATTGTGTGGTTGAGTGGATTCAGGAATCGTAGCAATTCTCATAATTGAGAACAGTAGGTGTTTAAATTTATCCCCGACCAGGTTCCTGTCCTGCAACATGCAACCATGACATCCCATTTGAGAGGACTGTGACAATCAGTTATGTAGGGACAACACCTAAAGTTCTTCTACATGCAGATGAGGCATCCCTAACATCTCAGTCCAAGCCAATAGAAAGAATGTGCCTCTAGATCCCAACCCATCTACAAATGTCTGAGGTCCTATCCACAGGAATAGGTACACGAGTTATTTCACCTAAGATCGTCTGAGAGTGCCTGTCTTATGGCCTGGAACACTGCAGGGAAGTTTTCTCTCCTGAAGCTTTCTTTGCTGGACCTCAGCCCAGCCCAACCAGCAATGTGCACCTTAGCCACTTCCTGCTCAGTGGCCTTGACCTTGGCCCCTAGCTCTTCACTGCTTCTCACCACCTGACTCCAATTCTGGGACAGCAGTGGCCATGGAGGAGGTCTGGCAGCTCACCTGGTTCTGGTTTCCCCTTGGAGAGCTGTAACTTTTTGGCTTTTCCGACCAGGCCAGTGCCCCACAGATCTCTGTTAGCAGCACCTGATACTCAAAGCTAGTCCATTCCTGACACTGGGCCTTTTATTTCTAAGTCTGTAATGCCTAATAAGGGCACTGCTACTATGTTATAGGGCAACTCCACTTGAACTCTTTTTTATATTTGCATTTTAGGAAGTGTCTACAATTAGATTTCTTTTTTTTTTAAAGATTTATTTATTATTATATGTAAGTACACTGTAGCTGTCTTCAGACACACCAGAAGAGGGAGTCAGATCTTGTTGCGGATGGTTGTGAGCCACCATGTGGTTGCTGGGATTTGAACTCTGGACCTTCGGAAGAGCAGTCGGGTGCTCTTACCCACTGAGCCATCTCACCAGCCCCTACAATTAGATTTCAACATGAGTTTTTGAAAGGTCTTTATTGTTAGGTATTCCTCTCCTGATCCCTTCCTCTATTCTGTTACCCTGATCCTCAACCCATTTAATCTTTCCTGTCCCATGTTTGCCTATAACCATTTCTATCACTGTATTCTAGCTCCACTTCCTTGAAAGACCCTCATGGCCCCTTATCATTCCTGACTTCTAAGGGTATATATATATATATATATATATATTCACAACTTACTTTAATAAGAGTTCAACTTCCCCTCTAGCATACCACCAGAGGTAATGGAAAAGAAAAATTATTAGTATATGGGGAAAGTGGACCTGTTGAGAAATAGTTCTTTAGGGCAATTCTAACCTTTGTTATTCTCAATCTAGTGCACTAGCAAACACCACATACAAATCAGCAGCTGCAGTCTGGTCCACATGGGAGACATCACACACAAAATCAGCAAGGGCAGTTCAATCCAGAAGAAACTGCAAGGCTCAAGGCTTACCAACTGGCCCAAGTCTGCTGAAAGTGGCAAGAAGCCACAGGAATCTCCCAAGAAGTTCTTTGGTGAGTTTCCCCTCTATGAAGTCAACATAATTAAAGCTCAGCAATGCAATATAAGGTGAACCAATACATACATGAGGTCTGTAGGAAGCCACATATGCCATTACAAGGTGGTGCTGGCTACCACTGGCCACCATGCATAAGTTTGGGTAAACAACCAATGTGTACGTATGCAGTAAAGTACATATGCCTGGCCCAGGCATGTTAATGAGGTTCTGAGAGTATAACCGATCAGATGAGGGACATGCGAATGAGGCATGATAATGAGGCTCTGTGAGGTACTGAGAGAGTATAACCAATCAGATGTGAGACATGCAAATGAGGTAGAATGCATAACCAATCTGGGTGTGAGACACACCTCTCCTAGGCCTATATAAGCAGCACCAGTTCTGGGCTCAGGGTCTTTCGCCTACGCAGTCCATGCTCTCCTCTTGCAGAAGGATCCTGTTGTGGCATCTGCTTTGCTGGCGAGTCGGGTACTCACAGAGGTCAGCAAAGACTAGGGAGGTAGGGCAAAGTGAACCAATGCTCAAGTTCCCACTCTTTGGGGGTCATATTGTATTCCTTCTAAACATTGGATGTCCTCTCACATGTTTGCTCTACCAAAACATTCTTTCACCCATATCTGCTCTACCAAAACGTTTTTTCACCTGTGTGCCCCAGCAAAAGATCTTTATAACCAAACAGAGCCTCCAGGGAAATCAGGAATTTATGTGTGTGTGTGTGTGTGTGTGTGTGTGTGTGTACATTTCAAGCCAGCATCCACTAAGGAAACATATGCCAATCTCTCCTTTTGAGTTTGCTACCTCACGTAGAACGATTGCATCCAGATCTGTCTGTTTACTTGTAATTAAAAAACATAAGATTCCATTGTGTAAATTAACTGCATTGAAGTGACAGGCACTTGAAGTGGAAACTTCTAGGTTTTTTTGGAAAGTTAGTTGTGTCAAATAATGTGTGTTTCTGGGCACACACAAGAAAGAATGCTTGATGAAGGAATATAAATGTGACCCCACAGACAGGGGAGACGATGCTGAGCACTGGTTTGGTTTTTTTCTGCTTTGCTATTCTTTGCTATACTGCCATTGAGAGAAGCTTGCCCAAGAACTGCTCCTGAGGTTTCTGTGGCAGTTTGCGACTTCTGTGGCTTCACCTCAGCCTGGTTGGCACACCTAACAGTTCCTTCAGGATTGAAGGACAGCTTCTGGTTCCTGCCTGGTGTCAGCTTGCCGAAAGGACTTGTCTCTAGCTGCCAGTTTGTGTGTGTTGTTTGCCTGCTGAGAGGACTGGTCTGTAGCTGCAGAGGCATATTTGGTGTATGGGGGCTGAACTGATGCCAAAGAAGATCAAGCTAGCTCCCGAAGAACTATTGCTGAACAGGTCAACTCCCCCAAAATCCTAATAACTTTTCTATTCCTCTGTCTCTGGTGGGTAGTGGGCTAAAGGAGAAGTTGAATCCTTGTAGGTTCAAAAATTTTCTAGGTCGCAAAAAGTTTGTGCCTATAAGAACTGAAGCAATAACCTTAAGTAATCATTTGGAAACACACACACACACACACACACACACACACACACACACACACCAGGATAGAAAGTATAATCCAGAAAAACAAAGGAATCGCTGAAAATATCATCATCCTGATTTTAAGTTATATGACAGAGTTATATAATAAAAACAGCATGGCACTGGCATAAAAACAGACACAGTTGTCAATGGACTAGAATTAATGATTCATAGATAAGCTCCCAGACCTACAGCTACCTGAATTTTGACAAAGAAGTCAAACACACAATGGAGAAAATACAGCATCTTCAATAAATGGTGCCGGAAAACATAGATGGCTGTATGTAGAACAATATAAAATAGATCTTTATTTCAGCCTGGACAAAACTTAGCTCCAAAATTATCAAGGATCTCAACAGAAGACCTGATTTCTGACTCTGAAAGAGGAGAACATAGAGAATACATTTAAATTTACAGGCACAAGAAAACACTTTCTGAATGACCCCAGGAGCCTAGGCATTAAGGGCAACAACTGACAAATGAAAACCCCTCAGACTGAAAAGCTTCTTATAGAAAGGGGCACAACCACTTAAATGAAGAATCAGTCTACAAAATGAGGGAAAAAATTTTACCAGCTCTACATTAAACAGAAAGTTAGTATATAAAGAACTCAAAATGACAAACTAGTAACCCAGCTTAAAAATGAGCCTTGTAAAGAGAGTTCTCAAAAGATAAAGATATAAATGGCTGAAAAGGAGTTTTAAAACACTTAGCCATCAGGGAAATGCAAAAGAAACTACTTTGAGAATTCAACGTACCCCATTCATAATGAATATGTGCAAAAAACCAAATGAGTAGAAATGCTAGTAGGTATTTGCAGGACCGAAGGGGGAAACACTTATTAACTTCTGGTGGAGTACAAACTGGGGTAGCCACTATGGAAATCAGTATGGAAGTTCCACAAAAGGTTTGAAATCTATTATAAATTCATCATTATGGATCTCTGCATAGGCTGAGTTCCTTGATTATTATGAATAGAGCAGCAGTAAACAGGGGTGCATTTGCACATCAATTGTAGGACACATTGCTGTATAGATGTATGCCCAATAGTAGTATAGTTGGGTCATGTGGTATATAGAGTGCCCACTATTGTAATATCAATCCTACCAATCCATGAGTATGGGGGGTCTTTTCATTTTCTGACATTTTCTTAAACTTCTTCCTTAAAAATCTTTAAATCTTCATTATTTAAAACATCCATTTTCTTATTTACGTATCTTCTAAGATATATATTTTTTGAGCCTATTGTGAATAATATTTTTTCCTGATTGGTTTCTTGGTTTGTTTATTTGTATAAAGGAAAGATACTGAGTTTGTGCATTAATTTTGTATGCTGCTACCTTTATGATCATGTTTATTTGTTGTAGAAATTATCTGGTGTCACTTATGGTCATTAAAATTTTTATTTTATTATTTTTATTCTGTTTTACTAATTTCTTTTCTTTCCTTTTCCTTTTCTTTTCTTTTAATGTTTCTGAGTGTTTTGCACATATATTAGTGCATGCCTGGTACTCAATGCAACCACAAGAGGGCGACATATCCCTAAGGAACGGGAGGTATAGAGGCTGTGGGTCCTCTGCAACAGCTGCAAGTGGAGAGCTCAACTCTTCAGTCCCAGTCTTTAGTGTTTTTTATGAATATAATTATATCATTTAAAATCAGGATAACTTTATTTTTCTTTCTATTTGTGTTACCTTTCTCTCTTTCACTTGTTTATAGCTCTAAGAATTTGAATACTTCATTGAACAAAAATGGAGAGAACGAGCGCCCTTGTTTTGCTATTGCATTTAGTGGAGATGCCCTGAAATTTTATTCATTTAGCATGAAAACAGTTGTCTGCTTGTTGTATATTGCATCTATTGTGTTATGAGTGTCTTCTATATCCCAAAATTTTCTAGGACTTCTGTCATGAAGAAATGTTGAATATGATCAAGAGCCTTCTGGGGATTTTAAATGAGATCATATGGATTTTGTCTTTGAATCTGTTTACATGGTAGACTACATCTATTTGATGCCTATTGAATCATCCTTCCATTTCTTAGATGGAGCTGACTTGATCGTGATGGAGTATCTTTTTTAATGTGTCCTTGAATTCAGTTTGGAAGCTTTTTTGGGGGTTTAGCACAGAATTTTATCATACTTTCAAAGAAGAACTAATACCAATACTCCTCAAACTATTCCACAAAATATAAACAGAAGGAACACTGTCAAACTCACTGTAGGAGGCCACAGTCACCCTGGAACCTAAACCACACAAAAACTAAACAAAGAAGGAGAAATTCAGAATAGACCAATGCCCTTTTTGAACATTGTTGCAAAAATACTCAATAAAATACTCCCAAACGGAATGAGACAGGAACACATCAAAACTATTATCCACCATTATCAAGTAGGATTCATCCCAGGGACATAGGGGTGGTTCAATATATGAAAAGCCATCAATATAATCCACCATATAAATGAATTGAAAGAAAGAAAAAAAAACCCACATGGTCATTGCATTAGATGCTGAAAAAGCCTTTGACAAAATCTAACATGACTTCAGGTTAAAAGTCTTGGAGAAATCAGGGATATGAAGACACATACCTAAACACAATAAGGGACATATTCAACAAGCCAATAGCCAACATCAAATCAAATGAAGAGAAACTTAAAACAATTCCACTAAAATTAAGAACAAGGCAATGCTCTCTCTCCACCTTCTCTGGATCTTTTCAAAATAGTGCTTGTAGTTTTAGCTAGATCAATAAGACAACTAAAAGAGATGAAGGGGATACAAATTGCAAAGAAAAAAGTCAAAGGATTGCTATTTGCAGATGAATTATAGTAAATATAAGTGACTCCAAAGTGTCTGCTAGTGAAGTCCTAAAATTGATAAACACCTTCAGAAAAAATGGCTGGATACAAAATTAACCAAAATAAAAATAAAATAAACAATAGTCCTTTATAGAAACAACAAATGGGCCGGAAGAAATTGGGGAAACAACACCCCTCACAATAGCCACAAATGATACAAAATATCTTGGTGTAATTCTAACCAAGAAAGTGAAAGACCTGTATGACAAGAACATCAAGTCCCTTAAAAAAGGAAGGGAAATATACAGAGGGTCAGGAAAGTGAACAGAGGTGTATAACGGTGGAGGATGGAGAACTGAGGGTAACCACCAGAAAGTCCCAGATGACAAGAAAGCAAGAGGCTCCCAGGCCCCAACAGGTATGAAATATGACATTAGCTGAAATACAACCCAATAAAGGGGAGAGAGAACCTAGAAACCATCTCCTGAGGTTAGGCGTGGCCCCTGCTTGAGGGATGGGGCCTCTGACCCATCTCAAAAATATTAACCCAGATTTGCTCCTGTCTAAAGGAAATTCAGGGACAAAGAGTGGAGCAGAGACTGAAGGAAAGGCCATTCAAAGACTGCCTCACCTGGGGATCCATCCAATATGCAGCCAGCAAACCCAGTTACTACTGCTGATGCTAAGAAGTGCTTGCTGACAGGAGCCTGATACAGATTGTATATGCTGCGTTCTACTGAATTTTTTTTGTATAGTTTTTTATAAATATTCTTGCTGATATAGGATTTAAAATTCTGTATTTGCTTTTGTGAAAGAAATTGGTTCAGAATTTTTTCTACCCATGGGCTTATAAAATGCAATTTCAAAAGTACTTTCTATATTTATTTTCTTTGTAAGAACTTTCACAGTGTTGTACTTTTTTCTCAATATCCAATTTACTAAACATTTAAAAAGGTACATAAAATGAGATATACATTAGTGCTCATAATGGCATGATTTTTATTATAGCTAAGCTGAAATAGTCAAGGTACCAATAACCTATGATATATTTATATCATTAGTTTTTAGTAATTGAGGCCAAATACCCAGAAGAAATAACATAAGAGAGCAAAGACTTATTTTGCCTCATGGTTTCAGACTCCAAGACCTGACAATGAGAGCCTATGATAGTGGCTTGGTGAGAGATAAGATATGGTTACCAGGGCTGGTGAGATGGCTCAGCGGTTAAGAGTACTGACTGCTCTTCCAAAGGTCCTGAGTTCAAATCCTCCCAACAACATGGAGGCTCACAACCATCTGTTAGGATATCTGATGCCCTCTTCTGGAGTGTCTGAAGACAGCTACAGTATACTTATTTATAATAATAAATAAATCTTTAAAAAAAAAGATATAAAATCAGTCAAGACCCTCTGATCTCTTTTGGCCATGCAGGCCCCACATGCATAGGGCCGCACATCTTCAAAATGTCACTGTAAGTCAGAGTCTGAGTATCTAAGACATGATATTATGGGGGAAAAATTCATATTCAAACCATAACACTATTAAATAAGGAGGGAAAATGGTTACAACACAGTGGAATTTAAAAGTATATTAAGATGAGGTGATTATATAGAAGATGCTATTTTTATTTTTAAGGTACTGTAATACATATTTATAGTTAAAGAAAAATGTGATTTTTTTTAGAGAACTCTTAAAAAAGCATTGCACTATGGTGATACCTCCAGCAAAAAGACAGGGCATCAAGTGAGGGATGGGGTTGCCATCCCACAGTCAAAACTCTGACCCAGAATTGTTCCTCTCTGAAAGAACTATGGGGATGGAAATGAAGAGAAGCCTGAAGAAAAGAAGGTCCAGCAACAGGCCCAAAGTGGGATTCAGCTCAAGGGGAGGCCTAAAGACATTATAGCTGAGGCTATGGAGTGCTCACAAAAAGGGACCTATCATGACTGTCCTCTGAGAGACACAACAGACAGCTGAAAGAGTCAGATGCAAATATTTGCACCCAACCAACAGACAGAAGCTGCTGACCCCTGTGGCTGAATTAGGGAAAACCGGAAGAAGCTGAGGAGGAGGGCAATGCTGTAGGAGAACCAGCAGTCTCAGTTAACCTGAACCCCTGAGATCTCTCAGACACTGGACCACCAACCAGGCAGCATATACCAGCTGATATGAGGCCCCCAACACATATACAGCAGAGGACTGCTGGGTCCAGGTTCAGTCAGAGAAGATGCACCTAACCTTCAAGAGACTGGAGGTCCCAGGGAATTTAGAGGTAAGGTTGGGTCAGAGGGTGAGGAGTTGGGGTGGGGGGTGGGGACATCCCCGTGGAGACAGCGGTGTGGGGAGGAGGTATGGGTTATGGAACAGTTGGAGGGTGGGCCAGGAGGGGAATAAATCAGAAGTGTAAAAAAATCAACAAATAAAAGATTAAATTTTTAAAAAAGTCATGATGGCAGTTTTCTGAATGTAGAGAGGCATATTGTTTTACAAGGACAGGAACACTTTTGAGATAGGATTGGCTTGTTTTATCTTTTTTTTTTTCTGGCTTTTCGAGACAGGGTTTCTCTGTATAGCCCTGGCTGTCCTGGAACTCACTCTGTAGACCAGGCTGGCCTCGAACTCAGTAATCCGCCTTCCTCTGCCTCCTGAGTGCTGGGATTAAAGACGTACGCCACCACCGCCCAGCGACTTGTTTTATCTTAAGAGAACTTTAAAACATATTATTAAAACTCATTGGACACACAAACTTGAGAATTCTGTATTTGACTATGTGAAATTTTTTTCAAAGTTTTATCAACAATGCCTATGTCAAATTTGAAATTCACTAAAATATAAGCTGATTATATCTGAATCAACTGAATGTATGAACAATGTACTACAGAGGAACAGAGAAATGATTTATGGGAGAATCTAGTTGGTATATACATCATTTCTTGTTATGCTTTTTTTTTTCTCCGTGAAGTGTACTTTCTTCAAAAGATGCATCTCCAAAATGTTAAAACTATTTTTACAAGGCAATTTATGTGTTATTGGGATTACATGTCTTGCATGATTTTCAGTTGTATATTTAACTTTATATCATATACTTGAGAATAATATCTTATATCTCTTTTACAATATTTTAGACCTATTTCGTGATAGTATAACAGTATCTAGGAAACACTGTAATAAATATGGACATAAGAAAGTTTACTCTAAGAAATATCAAACAATGAAACTAATTCAGACTTCAATTTTGAAAGCAGGCTCTCTATAAAACATCTTGGATGATTTATCCTATTTTATATTCATTTTCTACATTTACCATAAAGACAATAGGAAAACATATTTTGTACCTAAAAGCAAAAGTAGAAGACCTGTGAATATGCAGCAAATATAAGGTTTGTTTAAAACACATTGCTGCATTGAAATAACCTTTATATTTTAGCCATTAAAATTGATGGCAATTAACAAAGAGAAACTTAAAACAATTTTCCATGCTAACTAAACAAATCCTCTTTGGTAAAATATTGCTATGATCTGTCTGGTTTTGATTCTCAAGGATAATAGAGAGGGATGAACAGAATTTGTTAGTCAAGAAGACTAAAAAAAAAAAAAAACCTTGGGGATTGATGATTTGTTTTGGAGAAATTTAAACGCTTAAAGTCTTAATTACTTAACTTCTTGCCTGTCTTTGATTTCTTTCCAAAACAAATATTATTTACTCCAGAGATGGACAGCTGGGTCTGTGAAATATGATTAAATATTGCTTGCATTGGAAATATTTCAGATCAAATAATATTGTGACAGTACTACTGAAGTAGGATCTATTATTAATTGCTTTATGTTTGCAATTAAAAATAGAATCAATGGAAAGTGAATCATTTTGTTATTTATTTGTAGATATTAGGCATTAGATATTGTTAAATGTTTCTTGTAGGTCTATATGTGATTGCTTTCTCCTCCAAGGTAGCACTTTTTGATGGAAGGAATTTTTAAGAAATGGGTGTAGTAGGAGGTCTGTAGACTATTTGGAGTAGGCTTTCTATTATAGCTAGGTTTAATTGTCAAATTCACATACTCTAGCATTATCAAAGAGGCAGAACTTAATTGAGGAGCTGCCTAATATCAGACTGGTCTGTGAAAATATGAGTGGGGGATTATCTTGACTGGTAATTGATGTAGGATGGTCTCACCCATGTGGGAGGTGCCATCCCTAGGCAAGTGGTGGTGACCTTAGCTAAGAAAGTTTGCTAAGCAAGTCCAGTGAGCTATCAAGAACGGTCTCTCCATGATTTCTATTTCAAATTCTTTCTTGAGCTTCTGTTTTGACTTCTCTCAGTGATGGGCTGTGACCCATATCCATAAGCCAAATAAACTCTTTAGTCCCTTACCTTCCAGTTGGTCAGAACATTTTATAATTCCAACAAATGGAAACTAGAATAGGGATTAATACCAAAGAAGTGGGGTATTACACCAATGGATTTGACCATATGTCTTTCTATGCTGTGCAACTGTTTGGTTGGAAGATATTGGAGGATTTTAGAATGCTGAGCTGAGAAGGCCATTGAATTTTCAGAGATTAATAGGCTATTCTCTGGTATATTAGAAGTAATGAATGCTGAGAGAAATGTAGGCTCTCTCTGGAAGCCTAGCTCATGAAATTTCAGTTAAATCATCAGATAGTGTAGAGATATAGATTTCAGAAGAGCAGTAAAGAAAGGACAAGTTTAGAACTTGTGGAGTTTTCCCAAATCTTAGATGATCAGTCAATGGCATACAACACCTTAAACTACGAAGTCCACATTTAAAATATTTTCTGGAGGGGAAACAGGGAAAGAGGAAAACATTTTAAATGTAGATAAAGAAAATGTCCAATAAAAGAAAAGAAAAGAAAATTTCTTTTTAACATCTACACTCCATGGTAGAGAATACCAGTGGGAGTCAGATATAGTCTATAATGAAAATATTCAACTGCGGGGTTATTCTTTCCTGTGGAGGGAGACAGAAAGTGCACAGAGAAAGTGGTCAAGGTTGATGAGCATAAAACAAAAGAAGCTCAAGGTTCTAATCATGGCCTCCCACCAGATTACATGCACACAATATTAGAATGTGTATCTAGTTGCAATCCTTCTACTAAAGGTGCTTAAGTGTTCTTAAATAAAATGTACAAGAACCAAAAGAAAATTAAGTTTCATATAATAGCTAAGACTATCAAAATTTAATTTGTGTGATATTTTGTATTGAGAGTCTGAGTGTGCTTGTTAGCTTGGGCTGAAGAACTAGATGTAATTAATAAGAGATCAGCACCATTGAGTGAACAAACACTTTTGTACTTTACTGAGGCAAGGGGAATGTGTTTTTTTCTGTGTTGGCACACAGAACTTGTGGTTGAGGGTGTGCCAAAGCTATGTTTCAAGATGGCAGACAAACTTGGTGTTGTGTAAGAGTCACCCTAATTTCAAAGTAATGAAAGTTGCATAGAAAGAAGCAGGCTGATCTATGGCACTCTGTGTCAGGGTTGGGGTTCCTGAGAAGAGAGCAGGGGAGGACACTGGTAAACATGCTACCTCAGTTAGAGTGGAGTCTCCAGGATGTAAATGATTCCGGGAATATGGGGCATCTACCAAAGAGAGTTGCAGGTGTGGAAAGAACCACGCTGAGCCTCTGAGACAAGCTGTGTTGTCACAGATAACAGAGTTTGAGGAGAGGGTCTACTGCAGCTCCTATGAGTCAGAAAATGATATAACGTGATTTTTACATGCTGCACAGTAAGACTCTGGATACAGTCCGTGCAGGTTTGGTTTTGCTTAAATTCATTGTTTCTGTGATTCATTTCTTCCATTTTGGAATAAGAAACTTGTTTTTGTTTGTTTGTTTGTATCTTACAGAAGCTCACAGTTAAGATATCTTGGACTTTTTAAAGTGTTGGAAGTTTTAAAGGCTGTGGAGCTTTTTAAGCTGTACTCTGTGCTATGCTTCAATATTAACATGAGATTCAGGAGGAAAGGAATTGAAAGTTTATGGTTTAAAAGGGATGTGTTTGTTTGTCAAGTTGACAAGGGGTAGAAAGCCATTTTGTCCGTGGTTGTCAATTTGACTTATCCATCCTAAAGTCATCTGAGAGAAAAACCTTGGTTGAGGACCTGCCTAGACCACTGGTCTGTGGACATGTCCCTGAGAGATTGACTTAATAGGTAATTGATGTAGGAAGGTCCTTTGCACTGTAGGCAGCACCATCTATAGGTAGGTGATACCACATCATCCGAGAAAAATAGCTGATGAGTTGTAGAGATGGCTCAGTGTACTGAGATGTTTTTCTAAAGTTACCTCTTACTTTCAAAGAGATTGAAATCTTTCCAGGCTTTACAATCAAGTTAATAAAACATCTTATTAGATTATTGAAAATTATGTACTCAGTCTGCTATCTTACTATGTACTAAGGCTGTTTAAGTTTAACTTGCCTTTAAGAAAATAATGTAATCAACCTTACTAAAATCTGGATTTTCCCATGTAATTATCTTTTATAACATAAGCTAAATTTTAGCTTTAATCTTAGCTATGTACTTTTCTATGATCTCCACACAGAATAATGTGTGTATCATGGTAATCATTTACTGTAAACAACAAATAGGTTCAAAGCAACCTCAAAGACAAAAAAATACCTTGTATATGTTGAAAATAGTATGTGGATATAGGATGATAGTGTTTGTGTGTGATTTTGTGTTGTGATTGGGACTCATGCTGTCTAGGAGGAGAAATTAAGCTGAGCACTAACATGCATGCCTTCATTACTAATTGTGAAGGTAATCCAGCTTCAAGGCCACTGATGCCTTCAATTCCTCACCCTTATGAAATTTAACCTACAATTTTTGCTGAAGCAAATCCTTTCTCTCTTAAGTTGTGTTAGTCAGAGTATTTTGTCATAGAAATAGAAAACAAACCAAAGCAGCTCCATGATATTTCATGCACATTTTTAGTCAAATCGATTACCCAGTGAAAGAGGCAGCATAAATACCTCTATCTTGTTTCCTCTTTATTCTTAAGTCTTCTCTGAATATCTCTCAAAGGTCTTGCTCAATTTGATCCATAGAACAAAGGATCTTACTGATATGATGTCTATCAATCAGCCTCTTGAGGAACATGCAAAAATTTTTGAGAAAAGTAGAAGATAGAGATGAATAGATGAAAAAACAATCAGAATAGTATATTTCCTTATATGGCTTTCAGTTTTGGACAGTGATTCACAATTAGGATAGCTTCCCCCCCTTCCCCAGAACACATATCATTGTTGGATAAACGTTTAAATTGTCACAACTCAAGAGAGGTGTGCTTCTGGTCTCTTGTGGTTGAAGCTAGTAGAGTCCAGGGATGCTGCTAAACATCACTCTCTGTTCAATCCTTAACTGTACGCCTAGTAAAGAATCTATTCTGAAATTCCAACAGAAAAGAACACGAGAAACTGTGTTAGCATAGTAAAAATTATATTTCAGATGATCCCAAGGATGAGTATAAAATTGTAAACAATGCATGAGCTATGGAAAGAAGTCATAGGAAAGTACAGGGTAGGCTGAGTAAACCAAGATTGGAAAGATGGATCAGAAGTTAATATATCAAGGAAAAAGAGGGGTAGCACCGTCCAAGCAGAGGGAACAGCACGTACAAACACCTAAGGCAGAAAAGAAAATAAAACCATCAACTGAAAGAAGACTAGGAAGAAGGAATGTAAAGAAAGAAAGCAGTGTCCCTTTGTTAGGAAGGGAATAAATCTATCTGTAAATTGAGACCATGGACTTAGTATCATTTCCTGATACCCTGACAAAAATAGCTTAAGGGAGGAAGAGTTCATTATAACTAGCAGTTCAGGGCACACTACAGCATGGTAGAGAAGTTAATGCAGTAGGAGCTTGAATCAGCTGCTTACAATATGACCACATTAATGAAACAATGAGAACTGAAGGCATGAACCCCTCAAGTCACTGTCTCTACTTTTTATATAGTTCACAATCTCAGCGAAGAACAGGCACACCACACAGTGTGTCTTCTTCTCATCAAAATTAATGTAAACAAGATAACTGACACCTCCCCCCACAGTCCTCCCATCTCTTCTCCCAGGTTCTAGCATGGGGACTCTTGCTGGTATCCCTACCCAGGCTTCTCCTCAACAAAATGTATTTATCCCAGGTCCCATATATACAGTGCTTTGTAGTGCCCTGGCCGAGTCTAGACATACCCACATGCACTGAAACTAACCTCTAGGTTGCTAAGAGGCCCTCCTCTACTTGCCACCACACACAGATCTATTCTGTGCCTCTGCCAACATCTTTACCCAGCTAGACCTCTTCTATGGTTTAAACTAGTGAGTTTCCATGACTTCCCTATTCACACTTTCTCCTCAATCCAAGAGATCTAGCCTGGATCCCACATTTGGTGCCTTAGCCTTCCTTGTCTGGGTAGTAACTAACATCTAGGCTTCTGCCAGGACTTACCCTACCTATTTCCCAACACACAGGCCTCTCACACACCACATTAAACATTTCTGCCCATTCAGCTCGACATCCATACTTCAGGGTAGGGTGAGGAGGCAGAGCTTGTACACTAGTCCAGTCCTTTCTGTCATGTGACTTAATTTCCCCCTCTTGGAATGCTATTTGAAAATAGAGTTGGAAAAGCTATTTTCAATTTCTATGCCCACTTACCCCCAAATTTTTTCTTCCCCCAAACTGCTTTATCTATATTAGACTTAGAAAAACACAAAAGAACTTCACATTTCTATATTTCACGGCAATATGTATGTGCGCTTGTGCATGTGTGTGTGTGTGTGTGTGTGTGTGTGTGTGTGTGTGTATCAATCACACAAAAGATCAAGCCAGCAACTTCTCTCTAAAACCAACTAGTCCTGGAGAAATGCTTGATAGTGAGAATTTACTAGATAAATCCTAGATCACAGAATTTAAAACAGGAATCATAAACTTCACCACATGATTCAAAGGACTGAAACAATACACAAAGAAACAGCTCATTGAAATTAAGGAGAAAGTGATGCCCAAAATTTCACAAACGAGGCTGATGGAAATGAAGAAGACAATCTAGAACTTGAGAATTAGATTCAAGAAGAAAGCAGAAGTATTGAAAAGGACTCAATCTGAAATGAAGATAAAACTAACAAACCCAGTAATTTAACTAAGAAATTCAGAGGAAAGCATTGTAAGTGGAATGAATTTGAAAATACTTCTAATAAAATGCAGGAAGCATATTTTGAGTTGAAGAGAGGAATGAACATAGCAGAGAGACTATGGAAAGAATTACAAAGTATCATTGTAAACATAAGGCCAACAGCAGTCAACAACAGGATGGTTACAATTAGAACAGTTAAATAATAACATTTAATAATAATGGCTTCAAATTTCCCATCAAAAGAAATAGCCTTACTGATTGGGCCAGGAAACAAAATCCATCTGTTATCTATAAGAGACATCTTTAAAGATAGATGCAGCCTTACAGTAAAAGCCTGGAAAAAAGTACTTCAGTCAAATGAAACCAAGAA
The DNA here is from genome assembly GCF_000001635.26 of Mus musculus. Lineage (NCBI taxonomy): Eukaryota > Metazoa > Chordata > Mammalia > Rodentia > Muridae > Mus > Mus musculus. Next base: position 14,069,953 of record NC_000085.6, on the reverse strand, counting down.
GTAAGTAGAGATTGCTGTACTAATATCTCAAAAAAAAAAAAAAAAAAAGACTTCAAACTGTAAGTGCTCAGAAGATATAAATGTGACACTTCATTCTAGCAACAGAAAGAGTTAACTAAGAACATATTTCTATTCTACACATGCATGAACAAAATCTGTTGTTCCTGGTTTTATAAAACGTTACTACTGGATTTAATGACACGGATTGTCTTAGTTTGGGTTTCATTGCTATGAAGAGAAAACATGACCATGGCAACTCTTTTTCTCCCCACGTTTTTATTAGATATTTACTTCATTTACATTTCAAATACTATCTCAAAAGTCGCCTATACCCTCCCCCCACCCTGCTTCCCTACCTACCCACTCCCACTTATTGGCCCTGGCATTCCCCTGTAGGGGCATATAAAGTTTGCAAGACCTAGGAGCCTCTCTTCCCAATGATGGCCGACTAGGCCATCTTCTGCTACATTTGCAGCTAGAGACAAGAGCTCTGGGGGCACTGGTTAGTTCATATTGTTGTTCCACCTATAAGGTTGCAGACCCCTTCAGCTCTTTGGGTTCTTTCTCTAGCTCCTCCATTGGGGGCCCTGTGTTCCATCCAATAGCTGTCTGTGAGCATCCACTTCTGTATTTGCCAGGCCCTGGCATAGCCAGTGGGGTCACCTTGGGCACAGAGTCAGCAGACATCCCCACGGTCCCTAGAAGACTCTCCTCATGATCTTAGGATACTGGTGAGTGGAACACAACATCTGTTCCAATCCAATAGTGTGGGACCTGAGACAGCAATGGGGAAGCAGAAAACCAGCCTGACCAGGGGCACAAGTCCCTTCTAGTGGGCACCAGCCCTGGGTCACCTTGGGTGCAGAATCGATGGACACCCCCATGGTCCCTAGAGGACTCTCCTCTCGATCTTAGGACCATGACAACTCTTACAAAAGAAAACTTTAATTAGGGCTAGCTTAGAGTTTCAGAAGTTCAGTTAATTATCATCATGGTGGGGCATGGTGGGATGCAAACAGTAAACGACGTGATAAACAAAGTGAAGGTCATTGTGTTCCGCCTCCCAAGAGGCCTTGCCCTGCTGCAGGGCAGAAGGTGGACTCACAAATGCCATGTTCTCTAGCAGACAGGACATCTGGACAAAATGGAAAGAGAGGAAGGATATCAGCATTAACTAACATCATACATCAAATGAACTTCTCATATATCTACAGAATATTCAACCAGAACACCCAAGAATACAGTGGCACTCAGACACTTTCCTAAAGTAGATGCAAAGTGGGACACACACACACACACACACACACACGCTTTAAAATTCAAAAAGATTGAAATCACTTCACATATTTGACCACAATGCCATTCAGTGTAAAGTTGATGACAAACACATCTCTAGTAAATACACGGATTTATGGAGATTGAATCACTAATTACCAAATGATGAGTGAGCCAAAGAAATCAAGAAAAATTATCTAGAAATAAATTAAAATGAAAACACAATATAATGACGCCTCCGGGACACATTGGAAATGGTATTACAGAGGAAATTAATAGAGCTAAAGTGCCTGCATTAAGAAAACCAGAAAGAACCCTATTACAATGGCTTAATGATGCAACTCAAAAATTGGAAACATGAAAACAAACAAAATTCAAACTTAGTCAACAGGAAGAAGTAATAACAGTCAGGGAAGAAATCAGTGAAGTGGACACAAAGAAAAGAAGGTAAAGAATCAATGAATCTAAGATTATAAACAAATTGACGGCCTCTTGTTTCAGCTGACAAAACTAAAGAGAGGACCCCAATGAGCAGAATTAGAAATGCACAGAGAAATAGTAAAACAGACAGGAAAGAAATTTAGAATATTATAAGGGAATAGTTTAAATAACCATAATTCATTAAGCTAGAATATCTAAAAGAAATATATTATTTCTAGATTCAGTTATACCACCAAATTCTTTAAAAGTTTTATGATTATTTTATTTATTTACATTTCAAATGTTATCCCCCTTCTTGGTTTTCCCTCCACAAACCCCCTATCCTATCCTCCCTCCCCTGCTTCAATGAGGCTACTCCCCCTCACCCCTCCTATCTCACTGCATCCCTCTATGCTGGGGCATCAAGGGTTCACAGGACCAAGGGCCATCCCTCCCTTTGATGCCAGATTAGGCCATCCTCTGCTATATATGTAGCTGTAGCCATGGGTCCCTCCATGTGCACTCCTTGGTTAGTGGTTAAGTCTCTAGGAGCTCTGAGGGCTCTGATTGGTTGATATTTTTGTTTTTTCTATGGGGTTGCAAACCCCTTCTGCTCCTTCAGTCCTTCACCTAACTCCTCCATTGGAGTCCCCGGGCTCAGACTGATGGTTGGTCACTAGCATCTTATACCACCAAAATTAAACCAAGAAGAAATTAACTACTTTAACAGACCCCTAACATATCTTCATTTGGAATAGTAATAAAAAAACTTTCCAGACAAAAAAAGCACTCTTGGCCAAGATGGATTCACATCAGAATTTTACCGAACATGCAAGAAATATGTACAGCCAATTCTATGAAAGATGGAAAAAGGAGAACCTCAAAACTTGTAAGAGGCCAATACTACACTAATACCCCACTTAATTTGATGTTGCTATTGGCCTACTCTAAATTGCATTTATTATATTTAGGTGTGTTCCTTGTATCCCCCAAATTTCCAAGATTTTTTATCATGAAGGGATGTTAGATTTTTGTCAAAGGCCTTTTGGCATCTAATATGATATGTTCTTAGATTCAGTTTATGATTATTTTATTGAGTATTTTTGCATCTACTCCCATAAGGGAAATTGGTCTGTAATTCTCTTTCTTTGTTGAGTTGTTATGTGGTTTGGGTATCTGGGTGACTAGGGTCTCATAAAATGATTTTGACAATGTTCTGTTTCTATCTTATAAGGATAATAAAGGTGTTAACTTTTCTTTGAAGATCTGGTAGAGTTCTACATTAAAACTGTCTGGCCCTGGGCTTTTGTTTATCTTTTCTTCTTTTGGATAACTTTTAATGATGTCCTTGGGGGTTATTGGTCTATTTAAGTTGTTTGTTGTTTATCTGAACTTTATTTGACTTTGTTAAGTAGTACCTATCAAGAAAATTATGTTTCTTTATGATTTTCCAATTTACCCAAGTTTTTAATGTATGCCCCACTTTTTGTTTCTGACTTTGTTCATCTCTCTGTGTCTTTTAATTATTTTACTTAAGGGTTTGTGTTGCTGTCTACTCCAGTTGGTTATGCTTAGTTTGGGACTTTCAGTTTGCTATTAATTCACTAGTATGAGATCTCTTCAATTCTTTTATGTAGGAATTTAGTGCTGTGAACTTTCCTCTTGGGACTATTTTCATTGTATCTCATAAGTGTGGTTATGCTGTGCATTCACTGAATTCTAGAAAGTTCTTTTTTTTTTTTTAATTCTTCCTTGACCCACTGGTCATTGAATAAATAGTAGTTTAGGTTCCATGAGCTTGTAAGCTTCCTGTTGTTTATAACCAGCTTTAATCCATGGTATTCTGATTTGATACAGGAGTTATTTCAATTTTCTTATGTCTGTCAAGACTTGATTTATGGCTACATATGTGATCTATTTTGGACAAAGTTCCTTGAGGTGCTGAGAATGTAAATTCTTTTGTGTTTGGATGAAATGTTCTGTAAGTATGTTAGGTCTATTTGATTTATAATATCTGTTAGCTCCAGTATTTCTAATTAATTTTTGTCTGGATGACCTGTATGTTGATGAGAGCTTGGTTTACTCTCCCACTATCATTGTATGAGGGTCAATATGTGATTTAAGTTGTAGTAGCATTTCTTTTATAAACTTGGGTGCTCTTGTGTTTAGGGCATAGATGATAAGACTTAAGTTGGTATTTTGGTGGATTTTGACGAGTATGGAGTATCCTTCCCCATTTCTTTGAGTTAGTTTTAGTTTGGAACTAATTTGTTAGATAATAAATGTTTCTTAGGTCCATTTACTTGAATATCTCTTTTCCAACCCTTTACTCCAAGGTAGTGCTTATTCTTTATGTTGAAGTGTTTCTTGTGAGAAGCAGAGGGATGGATAGTCTTTTAAAATCCATTCTGTTAGTCTGTGTTTGTTTGTTTGTTTGTTTGTTTTTATTGGGGGAGTTGAGGCCATTGATATTGAGAGATATCAATGAGTAATGATTGGTAGGTAATTCATAATATTTTGTTGTTGGTAGTGGTAATGGAGATGTAGTGGCGGGGTGGTGGCTGTGGTGGTGGTGGTGGTGGTGGTGTGTGCTTGTGCTCTTCCCTTTGGCTTTGCTGGTATGAGATTATTTATTTCCTGTTTTCATGTGTATAATGAATCTCCTTTGGTTAGAATTTTTCTTCTAGTTCCTTTTCTAGGGCTGAATTTTTGAATAGATATTATTTAAATTTGACTTTGTCATAGAGTATCTTTTTTTATCTATTTATGGTAATTGAAAGATTTGCTGGGAATATCATTCTGGGCAGGCATCTCGGGCTTTTTAGGGTCTGCAACACATCTGTCCAGGACTTTCTTGCTTTTAGTGTCTCCACTCTGAAGTCTGGTATAATTCTCATAGATCTATCTTTATATGACTTTTGTCCCTTTTCTCTTGCAGCTTTTAATATTCCTTCTTTGGTCTGTATGTTATATCTTTTGATTATTGTATGGTAAGGGGGATTTCTTTTGTGTTTCAATCTATCTCATGTTCTGTATAATTCTTGTACTTTTATAGGCATGTTCTTCTCTAGGTTCAGAGAATTTATTCAATAATTTAGTTGAAAATATTTTCTGGGCCTTTAAATTGGGATTCTTCTTCCTTTATTCCTATTATTTTTAGGTTTTTTTTTTTCATATTGTCCAGAATTTTCTGGAATTTTTTAGATTTAACATTTCCTTTGGCTAATGTATAAGTTCCTTCTATCACACCTTCAGTGCTTGAGATTCTTTCTTTCATCTATCATATTCTGTTGTTGAATCTCATCTCTATAGTTCCTCTTAAAATTTCAGAATTTCCTCAACTTATTTTGTTGTTGTTGTTGTTTTTATTGTAGTTTCTATTTTAAGATCTTGAAGAGTTTTATTTATTTCCTTCAACCATTTGTTTGCATTTTCTGGCTTTTTGTTAAAGGGATTGATTTATTTCTTCTCATTGTTTCTTTGTGTTTTCTGGATTTATTTAAGGAATTCATTCATTTTCTCCAATTTTTTGTTTGTTTTTTTTCTTAGATTTCTATAAGAGATTTAAATTTCCTTTTTATGGACCTCTATCATCTTCATATAATCTGTTTTAAGGTCCTTTCCTTGTGCTTTAGCTGTGTTGGAATATTCAGAGCCAGCTGTGGTAGGAAAGCTGGGTTCTCATGAAGATATATTGCCCTTGCTGTTATTATGTTCTTGTGCTGGCATCTAGGCATCCAGGTTTGGGATGATTATAGGTCTAGGTGCTGATTTCTGGGTTTGTCTTTGTTGGGTAGGTGTTTTGTTTCTTCATTTTTGTTCTCTCTTTGGGTTTCAGGATGGCTGTGTGATGCCTGTTTTATTGGCTTGCTCAACCTAGTGCCTTCACAAGGAATGCCTGTTGGTGTTGGATGCTGGGATTCAGTAACAAGTGGGTCAAGGGAGGTTAGGAGATGATTGTCTATGGGATCCACAGCAGATGTGGGCAGGGGACAAAGAAGGCTGCAGCTAGTGATCTGTTGGAGTACTAAGGATGAAACATATGGATTGGGTGTAGGGGAAGAGTAGGGGAGGGAGGTCTGTGGCCAGCTTACTTGGTTTTCTGGCAGGAATGGTCTGTAGTTGACTAGTAGTGCCTGCTTGAGTTGGGGACTGGGATGCAGTGATGAGTGGTGGGGAGAGAGGTTGGAAGATAAATGATCTGTGGGATCCACAGGACATATGGCAAGGGTGAGGCGGGTGGCTGCTGCTGGTGTTCTGTTGCAGCACTAGACTGAAGGATTATTTCTATAGAGGAACAGTGGATACCAATAGTGATCTAATTGAACTTAGGGCCTGATCAACAAGGAGAAAATTGTGGCTGGTATAGGAAACTTACCAAACCAATTACGCTAGTAGAGTCATAGATCTTGGATGAGAACCACAACCACCACTTTACTAAACCCTGAGAACACTCTAAATATCTGTCCTTCTACCCACAGATAAGTGTCATACACACCTCTCATGAAGGAACCTTCTCTTTTCAACAAAGAACCTAGCAGAAATCCACAGCCAATCAAACCATATTAGGGAGCCCAATCCCAATGGATACAAAAACAATTCTCTACAAAAACAATTTTTATATGTAAGGCTTGGGGAATGTTTTGGAAGAAATAGCAGAAAGTTTGTAAGAGCCAGAGAATCATGGAGTTTGCTTTAAGACCATCTTCTATCAATGTCAGAAACTATAGTCACAAAGTCTCACCAACATGACTGCCTAAACATGAGTTAAACAAGGAAAACATCAATAGACATGCTGATGTGGATGGGGAAAATATCAGGAAGCCTCAATTCTACATAAAGAACTATAGGCAACTAAGGAATGCTGAAAGAAGAAGAAAAAAAGTACACCAGTTGGTTATCCATTGCCAAATCATCAAGTCTCTATTTTACACATACAAGTAGAATTTTAAGACTGAGCATGCTATATTTAGGAATGTGTAAATATATACACAGTCTATGTATGTAACAACAGTTAATGAAAAAAAAGGCCATGAATTTGGAAAAGCATGAAGGGGTATATGGGAGGTTTTGCAGTGAGGAAAGGAAAGAAAGAAATGATGCAATTATATTATAATCTCACATAAAAGAAAAAAAGTAATCTTTTCAGTGTTTTAAATGAGAATGTCTTCCATAGGGTCAGGTATTTTAATGTTTTATCCCTAGTTGATGGAAGAGTTTAAGGAAGATTGGAAGGGACTACTTTGTAAAAAGAAGTATGTCACAGGGAGTGGATAGTCTTTGATGGGTCCATTCTCATTTCCCTCCCCCCTCTCCCTCCCTCCCTCCCTCTGTCCTTTCCTTCCTCCCTTCCTATACCAGTGTGACCTGTGACCTGTCAGCTTCTGCTTTAGTATCATGACTGTCTGTCTGTGGTTTGTTGCCATGTTTGCCACTATGATGGTCACAAAATCAACTTCTGAAACCTCTGAAATTGTTATCAAGTTCCCACTAAACTCTTCTATACATTGTATTGGTCCATGGTGCCGTCACAGCAATAGAAATGCGACTAATACAGTTCATCACAAGCATGCTCAGAAGTCCATTTCCAAGGCCATTTTAGATTCTGTTGAGTTGGCAATTGTCACTAAGCATCAGAAATTCCTGAGTTCAGTGTTGTTAAGCATATTCATAGAAATAGCCAAGAAAGTAGAAGCCATTTGGATATTGCTTAAGTTAGGGTACAACAAAGCTTTGTCTCTTTTAGCAAGTTCAAGGACAAGATGTTTCTGTCCCTTTCCACAACAAGGAATACAAAATAAGGATCAATGCACTAAGTCTTTGGAGCCAAATTCTTTGGGCATAACTTCTGCTTGTTCTGATTTTCTGTATGACTATGAGCAGAACAAACTTCCTGACCTTCTTCCATTATTTGTAAAACAGAGCTAATCATGGTATCCTACTCATAGTATATGAGAAATTGAAATGATTTAAAAATGGAAAGGATACTAAGGTAGTACCTGGCATATAGTAAACATATAGTAAACAACAATGGTGTTTATGGCTATTACTATTGTTGCTCTAAAGAGGAATTAGGAGATTGCTTTTAGTCAGCAAATTTTGATGCTACTTGTTTTGTAAATGGATTTGCAGGAGGACATAGGCATACATATTTGCTGCATAATCTCTCTCACAGTTTTCACATTATGGGGGCAAACTTGTTAATATAGAGACTACATGATACACACAGCTGAGCATATTTGATGTCTCATCTTTGCGGACTCCCTTTGCAACCACTGCTAAGAGAATTTAAATACTACTTGCGCATAAACCTTAGACAATATGATGTCCTTCAATAGTTCATGACAGTTTTAAAGCAGTTATTTTTATAACGTTTGCATCTGATTCTCTGTTCTAAAAACCCCTGATTTCCTGACTAAACTAGAGGCATTTGTACTGTCTTCTCATCGTATTTCACAAGTGCTTTCATAGAGATTGCTTTACTAACTTCCCTATTTCTTTGTTTAAAGTACTTGTTTTATTACTCTTGTAGTCATTTACCACTGTGGTGCTGTGAATTTTAGCCTAGCAACTAGGGATGTGTCCAAGGTGCTACCTCTCAGCTGAGGTGACTCAAAACCCCATCACTTTTCTTTGAGAGAGATCCTCATACTGAAATCCAACCTCAATAGTATTTATAATGATGGAAAACTTACAGGAAGATTCCCAAATTATTTCCTCATTTGATCTTTGTTAGACACAAGATAGAGATTGTCAAATACAATTGGAGATCTATTTATGGATTGGATGTAAACATATATATGTGTGTGTACATGTGAATATATACAAACAGAGCCACACAGAGGTTTGATGAGAGCAATCAGAAAGCAGTGCAAGTTATTGTAGCTCCCTTGATTGTGTTGAGGACAGAGACATTCAGATTTTGAGTTTCTGCTGGTGCACTACATATATTGATTTACAAAGAGAAGGTCATTTGCACCCATCAAGTACAGGGGAGTGAGTCTTTCTGTTTTGGCTTCCCCTTTGTACTTGATGATATGTGCAGAATACCCTAAATGCTGCTGAGAAAGTTCACCAGCTCTCATAGCTTACCTTTCTAGGATCAGGAAACCCTGGCAACAGATTTCTTTAGACTTGAATATGGAGTTGGTTTAAACCCTTTTCCACATGGAGCTCCGGCGAATGTGAGACGCTTTTATTGTTGTAATGGTTCTTTAGATCCCGTCCATTACAGTTTGTTTAGTTCAAGTACAAGTAATCAATAACAATAAGCTCTATTTATCCAGCAGTTCACACTGGACAATGAGAACAGGCAGCACATGAAATGCTGGTCATGTAGAACTAACATTCAGACTTGGAAGCCTCCTGCCATAGAAGCTGTGGACTGTCTGGTGCAGTATATGCAGGCAGTGGGAGAAAAGGAAAGAAGAAACTAGAAGTTTGCTTTTCAATCCATAGGAAGGTTTTATTTTATATTTATTGCAAATATTTATGGCAAAAGAAGTGGTACAAGAAACACTGAATTTGATTAATGGTCTATGCCAGATATCATGTGTAGACATGAATCTATACAGCATTTCTCAAATAGCAGCTAATGATTGCATGTGTCTTTCACTATTGATTTCCCAGTTCTTGACATTTCCTTGAATCAGGTTGTAATATTTTCTTTTGTCACTTGAATTTCATTATATTGTTGCTTTTGCATTTCTGTGTTCCATTTAGTGCTTTTGTGAAAGATAAATTTCAACACAGGCTGGAGTTTTTCCTGTGTAGTTTTTGCTATAGGCAAAGCCTGGTATTTCTAGGGCTACCCAGTTCCATCATGTTGTCAGGGACTCACAGGAAGCAGTGAGACAACTTGCTAGATACTCTCTATAAGCCAATCTCTCTGCTGCATTGCAGAAGAAGCTATCTCATGATGTAGACCCTTCTGGGGCATCTAGAGACCACTAGATTTCCAGTGGAGAAAATAGCAATCTATGGGGCTTCTTAGATTAAAATGAGTCCTGTTGTGGATGGCCCTGATGTTGTATTTTGATGTTAATTCTGCTTTCCAGGTGGGCTTGTCTAGAACAAGGAATGAGTCACTATACTCAGGTTGCTTCTTGTGAACCATCCCCTAATGAGTAAAGGCATCAATCACTGATGAGTAGGTAGGACTTCTGGGTTGAAGGGAGGAAGAGAGGCAACAGGAGAGAGTTCTTTTTAGACAAAGATAGCAAGAGGGCAAGATGTAGCTACTAGTGTCTCCTGGCTTATATGGCAAATCCTGGTGGATTTAGATTTAATATGGCTTACAAGAATAGGATTCTAATTGTTGAAATAAATATCTGTGGCATTTTCCTTCTTGCTGCGGTTCAACAGGATTCAAGAGAGAAAGGTATGGTGGCAAAACGTGGGTTTGCCGGATGTGCACCACAAAGGAAGTGGGGATTTTGAAGCATGGGGCTAGCAAGGTAGTGACCCACCAATGGAACTTAGCAAGCTGGGTGGAGAGATTTTGGAGCTCAGAGTCAGAGTCTCCACAAGGTAAGAACTGGCGTGCCAGATTGCCAGGGCAGAAAGTAGCAAGATGAAGCAAGGGAACATGCTGTTCTTTTTAAAATATTTCCCGAAACAGAGTCCCTCCTATTTAACCTTAGTTTTCAATCTAAAGGAAATCAATAGAAACAAATTCTTCTTTGGAAAATATGATATTAGTGATCTTCCCATGAAAGACTAATGTTTCCTTAGACAGTATATGTGAAAAATGATCCAGTTTTTTAAGTGAAAAGACAAACTCTCAAATGTATTTAATTTTGAATTAAAGAAGCAATAGATGCTTGATTTATATCTCTAGTATTTAGAATCATGTCATCAGAGAAAAGCTTATGAGGTCTCAAATCTATACAAGGAACTCTAGGCAGCTGAGAAAATCCTGAAGCAGGAGAAATGGAGAAAGAGTGGACGATGAGTTCACAAACTTGAAGGAGAGTAGGAAGGGGCAAGAAGGGTGATTTGGACAAAGAAAGGGGGAAAAAGAAAGATTGTAATTATATTATAATCTCAAACATTAAAATAAAATATTATGTGGCCATTTATTTCTCTGCAAATGTTATTCACTTTTTAAAATAAACACTTGAAGATCAGTCTAGGGAAAAGTTTATGATCTTTGCTACCTACCAACCAAGCAAAGTACTGTCTGTCTTGTTGAAAAGAAAGGGATGGGGTGAGAGGAGAGAGGAAAAACATTACTTGCATATATTGTCATGTCATATGTCTTCTGTTTAGTAGGTAAGTTCTAATATAAATAGATGAATATGGAAGACCAAATAAACTCATCAGCACAAAGGGAAAAGACACAAACATGTTTTTAAAAATTTAAAATAATTGTGAAATATTTTAATTCTCTGATTGGCTAAAAAAAAATTCTTGACAAAAATCAGAACACCACAAACTACAAACCAAACAATAATATGTCACTCTACTGTTAACTTGTAACTGGGAACATCTGTCTTGGAGAACAATTTAGAAAACCCTTAAAACATTGAATTCACCTGATGTTTTTCCTGAAAACCTTATCGCCGGGAAATCTTCTGGGTGATTGATCCTAACATGGACAAACAAAGACATTTGTAGGAGCACTAGTAAAATGTAGCAATATTCTTAAGCATTCATTTATAGGACCCTGAAAAAGCTTATTATATTTCTATAATGGATACATTGGTGTCATTCTTTTAAATGGGCCAACCAACCTGACTCCATGCTGACATGGAATTAAATCCAAGATACATTGTTTTTTTTTTTCAGTTTTTTTAAAATTAGGTATTTTCCTCATTTACATTTTCAATGCTATCCCAAAGGTCCCCCATACCCACCCCCCCCCAACCCCCTACCCACCCACTCCCCCTTTTTGGCCCTGGCGTTCCCCTGTACTGGGGCATATAAAGTTTGCAAGTCCAATGGGCCTCTCTTTGCAGTGATGGCCGACTAGGCCATCTTTTGATACATATACAGCTAAAGACAAGAGCTCCCGGGTACTGGTTAGTTCATATTGTTGTTCCACCTATAGGGTTGCAGTTCCCTTTAGCTCCTTGGGTAATTTCTCTAGCTCCTCCATTAGGGGCCGTGTGACCCATCCAATAGCTGACTGTGATCATCCACTTCTGTGTTTGCTAGGCCCCGGCATAGTCTCACAAGAGAGAGCTATAACTGGGTCCTTTCAGCGAAATCTTGCTAGTGTATGCAATGGTGTCAGCATTTGGAAGCTGACTTAGGATACCCAAGATATAAGATACAACTTGCCAAACGCATGAAATTCAAGAAGAACGAAGACCAAAGTGTGGACACTTTACCCTTTCTTAGAAATGGGAACAAAACACCCATAGAAGGAGTTACAGAGACAAAATTTGGAGCTGTGACGAAAGGATGGACCATCTAGTGACTGCCATATGCAGAGATCCATCCCATAATCAGCTTCCAAGATACATTGTTAAAAGAACAAAAGTCATTGTAAGAGAGTATAGCATAGGTTACGGCATATAAATTTAAAATTTCAAGGAAAAAATATAAAAATCTTAACTCTTTATGGGGTAGAGGAATAATTATTTTACTATAGACCTATTCTTGTGGTTTGAATAAGAATGGCTCCAATGGCTCACAATTTTTAATGCTTTGAGATCAAGGAGTAGCAGTATTTCAGAAGGATTAGCAAGTATGACATTATTGGGGGTAGGTGTGGACTAATGGGAGAAAGTGTGTCGTTAGGTGTGGGGTTTGAAGTTTCAGAAGCCCAAGCCAGGCCCAGTGGCTCTCTCTCTCTTCCTGCTGCCTGGTCATCTGGATGTAGAACTCTCAGCCAATTCTCATGTATTGTGTGTCTGAATGCTGCCATGCTTCCCACCATGGTGATAATGGACTAAACTGAAACTGCAAGCCAACCACAATTAAATGCTTTCCTTCATATGAGCTGGTAATGGTGTCTCTTCATAGCAATAGAACACTGGTTAATACTTATTATTATTATTATTATTATTATTATTATTATTAATTTATTGTTATTGTTTTGAGATAAGGTCTCACTGTGAATCTCTGGCTGGCCTGGAACTCACTATATATACAAGATGACCTTGAGCTCATCACAGAGATTTGCCTGTCTCTGCTCCTAAGTGCTAATATTAAAGGTGTGTGCCACCCTGTTAGGTTATTTTTGCTGTTTAGTTATTTTCCACTTTTGTCATAATACTAAAATCTAAAGATGAATGAGTAAAGCATACCAAGTCAGAATGGATAATCTGAATGCTATAAATTTGAGATTAATATTCTTCTATGAAATGTAGGAAACACACTGATGTTAGCATGTGAAAAGGAAACTATACAAAAAATGTATAGACTCACCATCTAGCATTTATGTCACTTTCAAATTAAGGCATCAAATGAGTTCACTAGCTAGTTTCCTCTCCATGTGGTAGTTTCCCAACCTCTCACTTTATGTTAAAACTCACAACTGTCTCTAAAGGTTAATGGAACACCCCTATAATGTTTGTGAGTATAGAAGGAAGAATTATAGAGTTCCCTTCCTTATTACCAAGTCCATTGTCTGATTTAGATGTACATAATGATGTGCCCAGCTGCTGTTAGCTCTTTCTTTCATTCTAGTAAAGTCTAATTATTTGTTAAAGTTCCGCTAATATGGACTTAGCGTGTGGTAGGTACCTGATTTACCCAACGTTCTACTCAAGCTGTTTAAAGGTTGGTTGTTCTCCTAAAGCAACACTGATTCGTGAGAGCTCTAACATCCCAGTTAGTTTTTGGTTTCTGCTTTTCTCCCTACTGCAGTTTACATTGAATTCTTAAGAAGCAGCCATTTATTGAAAGTTCATGACCACACATAAACTACCTCATGAATGTGGGCTCCTCCAGAGTTCTTGTTGGGATGAAAGCATTTTAAATGCACTGAGATGAACATCTGTAGGTCGAGTCCTTGCCAGGGGTTCCGCATTAAGTTCGACTAGTTTCTGGGCCACAGCCTAAAAGTATAGTGAGCCTGGGATTTCCCCCCCCCCCCCCTTTTTTCTATATCTCATGAGAACAATAAAGCCAGAGTATTTAACTTTTACTCTTTATGGTCCCTTTCTTTTATTCAATTACAAACCTTCAGTTGAGTATTCCTAGCATGTTCTCCATATCTCCCCCACCCCCTTACTCATTTGAGTTCACTAGTATAGTCAATAGGAATCATACCTATTAACATTATTTGGCCAGAAACCTGACATGCCTAATTGGTAGGGATTTTCACAGTAAATTGATATCCCCTTATTTTTAAATGTGAAAAACTACTATATATGAGAAAGGCACGGGGAACTTCTGTAGATTGGGAAAGCAAGGAAAGTGGAGCAGAGCTTCTCACACTCACTCAAAGGATCATTTTCATCCTAGCTTCCCAGGACCTGGCTTGTTTCAAATTGTTAATGGCAGTCTGGGAGAAGGTAAATATCGGAGAAACAAGAGACTGCTTAGGAATACCCTGAATAGACAGGGCAGAACCAATGAGTGGGGAGGGAAGAGAGCCCAGGAAGGGGGTATCCTCTAAAACCCCTGACTAGATCCAGGGAGATTCCCAGTTATCTCCTCTGTGGCTTTCTTGTCGCTTTCCTGACTCATGCTGCACTTTCCCATCACCCACAGCTCTTGCAGTTTATCAGTCTGTTACTCTTATGTCCTTGTTTCTCACAGCTGTAGCTTCTTTCACATTTCTGTCAACTGTTTTTCCCTGACATCCAATCCTTTGTCCCATGGATTGAAAATCCATATGTGATTTGCAAATCTCCTAGACCACCACCCATCCCAAAGATCATCATTGCATACTGACTGTTATGGTATATTGTTGTTCTAACTAAAAACGCAGAAAGGTAAAGTATTATGAGCAAGAAAAGTACTTCATTGTTTGAATATACTTGAGCAGAAATGTCTATTTTTGTCTTCAAAAATGATTGTTTTTCAGAGGCTGTAAAAGCAGGCAGAGTCCTGAAGAGTTTGGGATTGCAGTGGGGGTGGACAAGAAGCAAAGTTTGGAAAGTGTGTTCAGTAGGGGTTGAAGAATCAGTGCACTTTCCTTTTTCTTTCTTACAGTTGGGTCATCTAATGATATCTGAGCTTAGAGACCAAACATACACTGCTATTTGAATGATAGTGTCTTACACTACCAGAAGTAGGCAAGTGGACAGTCAGTCTTTTGCCAACAGCAGCCAAAGTGGTAGCCACTGTCAGTATTATTTTCTATCTATAGGGTTTTTTTTTAAATGAATGAATAAAATAAAAATAATATTCACAAAACAAAAGTAGAGATTGTGCTCAATATATGAGAAAAAATGATAATGTTACTTCTTTAAAGAAAAGTTTCAAGAATCCTTCCCTAATTTCTGAGAATATATACTTTACCTTTTTTCAGAATTTGTGTTTTCTAAAACCTAGTTGGCCAGTTTTGTTTCAGAATTTTTTTTTCTGTTTTGAATAGTCAGTGTAGTATACATGCAGACAGACATTTTATTTTACATAATGAACTCAGTAGAGAGTAATGTAACCCTGTAATCAAATGTAGGATTTCTACAATGAAAAAAATACATATTAAAAAAGACCCATCCTATGGGCAAAATCCAATCCCTTACTCTGTGGAACTTGAAGTGGCCACTTTCTATAGTCAGGCAGGGCCTCCAGTGGAGGGATACGGACACCAACTCAAAATTTGTAGAATCCACAAAAAATTCAGGGTTAAAGATGAAGCAGAAAAAGAGGGAATAGCCAATCAATAATGCCCAAATTGATACCCACCCCATGGGGAAGAACCAATCCCTGACACTATTAATGATAGGCTGTTATGTCTACAGACAGGAGCCTAGTTTAATTTTCCTTATAAAGGCTCTAAACAGCAGCTAGTTCAAACAGATGTAGAGGTGCACAGCCAAACATTAGATGGAGCTTGGGGCGTCGTGTGGAGGAGTTGGGGGAAGGATTGAGACACCACCACAGGAAGACCAACAGAGTCAAATAACTTGAAACCCTGTGGGCTCCCAGAGACTGAACAAACAAACAAACAAGCGTGGGCTGCATCTACTCGCACTCAGCACATATGTAGCAGATGGGCAGCTTGGTCTTCATGTGTGTTCCTCAACAATCGAAGTGGGTGCTGGCCCTGAATCTGATGCCAACCTGTGGCTCCTCTTCCCTTAACTGGGCTACCTTGTCTGAACTCAGTGGGAGTGGGAGACATGCTTAGTCCTGCAGTGATTTGATGTTGCAGGGTGTGGTGATACCCACGGGGACCTCCACTCTCTCAGAGGAGAAGCAGAGGGGAAAATGGGGGCGGTGGAAGCTGTGAGAGGAATGGGCTGAGACTCAGGGGAGGGCGGCAGATACTGAAATGTAAAGTGAATAAACAAATAAAATTTAAATGGCTTGCAAATAGTTTCATATAAGTTCAAGTGTTTTGCCATCAAATAGATATGCCACTAATTAAAGAAAACAAGAAAACTTGTTTTTCAGCGTTTTTTTTTTCAGATATTCAGAGTTTTTATATAATATTGAATTTGTGGATAAGGGGATACAGTTACATTAAATGAATCTACATAGTATAAAATCCTTCTTTAAGGGCATTCACAAAATTAATTGCCCTGCCCTATTATTTTCTAACATAAAGAAACAGCATCATTAATGAATTACAGTTAACGAAAGCACATCAGAAGCCACCAAACAGGAAGTGCACCCCTTCTCCCTCATAAGAGCTAAGACTTGGGAATTATGTAGAGTTAAAAAGTTATTTCAGCTGATTAGTTAGTTCAGCTGATGGGTTGCTGTTTCAGTGAGAAAGTTAAGCTCCAAGCTTCTCAATGAATTAGTGAATTTTAATTAAAATAGTTGAGTTTGACTTTGAGGGTTAAGTTGTAGAAAAGACTCAAGGGCTGTGTGGCCACTAGTGATCTTCACCCTGTCTACTGCCCATCTGACATGTTTAGAAATTATCTTGCAATCTAGTTTAAAATGGTGACTATTTCAATGTGCAGTGTTGAATTTGGTGTTTCCACTGACCTCATTGATTAATATGTATCTGGTACAAGACAGAAATTCATTTTCAATTGGCCTAAAATTTGAACAAGGTGCACTGGCATAATAATCTGGAATTATAGCAAGTTATGAACAGAAATAGGTCAGCTGAAAGAAAGAAAACCTCATGTGGTCAAGTCATTCTATAAACATGTCTTCTTCTTTTTATGTTTCAGATGCACTAACATTGATCTTTGATAGTGAATCAAACCCAGAAAACTGCAGTGGAAAGTATTGTGAAGAGTAGATAACATGTTCAAGACCGCTGGGGTACAGGAAACATCCAGGTTAAAATGTTTGTGAAGTCCCTCTGCCCACATGACAACCTTCAATGAACCCTGTCAATGACATTCATGTCTTAGCCAACAGCCTGTAGTTCCTACACACAGACAGTAGACATTCAGTGCTCGTGCCTCTAGGCCACATTTGTACTTTCTCCACAAACAGGTCATCCCTTCCTGAGCGCCAGCCCTCTGTTTTGTTTCTGTTTGAGTGTTTGTTTAGCTCTTGTCTTGTCCATTTTTCCATCCTAAGTATCATAGGGTACTTAATGTCATCAAATGCTTCTGCACAAATCAGTTTCCCAGGTAGATGCTGTCTTCCACGTTTCTCCTCCTTCCCTAACTATTACCATCAGTCTCCATGCTAAACCTGAATGGATTGGATCAGTTTCAATCCTCTTTGTGAAGAAGTTGGGAGAACAGTAGGATAACTTCAATGGAAGCAGAACCTTTTGGCTTTCCCATTTAGCAGTTGTGTAATTTTGGCTGAGCTCCATGACTTCTTCAGAGTTGAGATTTTCCCTCTGCTGAAGTAGATGATAATTGAATTCAATGACTGCCAAGTCTTGCTTCAGTTTTAAAAGCTTCTTAGGATTTGATTCTTCTTGTCATCCTGGGCACACTGGCCATTCTTCATGCGGAGAAGCAGATCAGCCTTCACTGAGTAGTTCCTTTTTTCCTCATCTCCAACTGTTGTCGACTCATCCTTCCATGCTAGCTGTTGGCCCTTTCGGTCTTGGCATGTCCCCCAGGCTTATTATGTGACGACTGTTTGTACATGTGATCAACATGGAATTAGAGTAGAAATGAGGGAATATGTATATTTATCTGAGCCAGATGCTTGAGAGGTAATGTTTATTTGTGTCAGGCTTACACTTGAGAACTTGGTCAAAAGAATTATTTATCTGGGAAAGCCATAACTCAATAGGAAACTACATGCCTTGAAGTATTTTCTTAAAATTGTTTCTTCCTCCTTGATTCCTAATAGCACAATTTCACTTCTCTGATTCTTCCTACAAGAGTAATTACTGACAGTTGGTAGGCACAAATTTAAAAAACAAAAGGCTGAAGGGAAAAGAAACACTTGTAAAAAAAATACTTTATTTTTTCGAATTACCATAATACTGTGCAGTGAGTAACAGCTCAGGATCTGATGTGTGTGATTTGTTTGCCTGTGTGCCCACACATACATAGAACTTGGAAGGAAAATTGGTAAGTAAAATGGAAACAAAAACACTAGTATTTTGAGAACAATTATTAATAATATTATTAACATAAATTTAAGCAAAACAGATGTATGGCACTAATATAAATAAACCCTCAATAATACTAGCATCTGTGACTTTATTTTGTCTAAAAGATGGCACCCAGCATTATCCCATAAGTATTTATTGAAAAAAGGTTCTTCCTAGTTAAGGAATATAGGGAAAATTTCATCTGATCGATGCCCGGGGAAAAGGTTCAGATAAGATTTATGACAAAACCAAACAAAAGCAAAAGCAAAAAAAAAAAAAGAAGGTAAAAACATCACCGTTTTTTACTTATTCCTTTTACATGCCAGATGGAATTTCTAGTGTCTGAGTAACTAAACTAGCATTATGAAAATTAACATAATATCACCACTTCAGTATTAGAAACGAAGCAAAAATTATAATCTGAAAATTATTTGAATATGTAAAAAGAATTTGTGCTTATGGAACAATAATGCATAGGGTTTAATATACAGAATTTAGCATTTACAAGGTTCATTAATCTCTGTAGTACTCAGTTTTCCAGTCATTGAAATGGGACATTTACCAGCTACTGCACACGTGAGCTGAAATATGAATGTCATATTTCATGACATATTTAATGTTAGTAAAACTTTTAAAGACATGGCAACAAATAAAGAGTACAACAACCATAATTATTTTTTATTTTTGTTGATTAAGTAATAAAAGTTGTTCATGCTTATGAAAGATAATTTGGAAAAGAAATATTACATCTATACCCCAGAGCTTACATATATAAGAATACTTCAGTCTTAATGATATTCAAATATTTTATGTTTTTGATTAAAAGAAATTCAGTTTTTGGTAGATCTTTTTGCCTGGATTATTCTTTCTGGGAATGTCCAACATTCATGAAAGGGTCAGAAAGAGAGTTGTGCTTTGCAGGATTCTATTCTTTCTGTCTTTTGCTTTGGAGCTCAGTGATGCCTGCTTGGTCTCCTGCTCTGGAAAAGCTACCAGTCAGCCATCTGTAGGCTTCTTGTTTCTATCTATTCTTTGCTGTTTGTAATCTATCATGCCTTTAGCATCAGTACAAATTCTTCCATATATATGTAACTAGGGACATGAGGGTCCTATAACATTGAGCCTCAGCTCACCTTCATGGTGACTTTCTCTGCATCTCCATTTCTTTGCTGGCCTCTCCAACATGAGCTCAGCTGATTTGACATCCACAGATGCTGCTGTCAGAAGAAGGATGGACACTTGTGTGTTGTAATTCCCTGCCCCCAACCTCCAGAGATGATGTAGCCCAGCAAGGATATCCCTGTTTCTTTTTCTTTTGTTCCATTCCTACTGAATCTAGAGTACCAGATGAGGCTCAGTGGTTTCCTGTGGATCTAACTCAAGTCCTCTCTTACTTGGTCTGAGACCCACGAATCTCTAATAGCTCCTTGTGTACACTGTGTTACTTCCTGACATTGAAGTCATACACATTCAACCATAGACTGAAAATATTAAATGGACAGTCCCATAAATAAGCATTCTTAGCTCCAAATTGAGCATTGTTTTCTGTATAACATGATGGCTTATCTCTATCCTGTACTATTATGCCAAACATGAGAATTACACATATGAATGGCAGATCCAGACTATGTGTGCTATCTGTCCCTTAACAGCCATTTTAGTTATCAGACTAACTGTTTTTGTTCTCATAAAATAGTAGCCTGACATTAACCACAATTCCCACATGGTTCACTACACTGGTTGTTCTGTTTGGATACCTATCTTTTGCTGTGTTCATTTATGAATTAAACTTTATTGAAAGTAAACAAGTGCATATTTTTCTAGAACCAGAGGGTAATATGGTTCCTTTCCTCGAAGCACACACAGCTGTTCTAATCCTGTCGCCTATCACACATAGCAAGGGTCTGGGATTGTCTTTCTAATTCTTTTCAGTTTTCAGCCTATAACAATGATGTTCCTTACCTCTTTTCCTTGGTTCTGTTATCATCACCTTTTCTCCTCCTCCTCCTCCTCCTCCTCCTCCTCCTCCTCCTCCTCCTCCTCCTCCTTCTTCTTCTTCTTCTTCTTCTTCTTCTTTCTCCTCCTCCTCCTTCCGTCTACTTCTTCCCCTATATGCAAATGAATAACATTTAAAAATGTTCTGTTGCAAATTTAGTTATCCAAGGAATCTTGAGATACAAAACAGGGTCACAAAATTATACGGTCTAAGGGTAGTTAGTATAACTACTTCCTCCTCTTACTCATCTTCGTCCTTGTCCTCCTCCCTTCCCCCCATCCCTCCCTCCCTCCCTCCCTCCCTCCCTCCCTCCCTCCCTCCCTTCCTTCCTCCCTTGCTCCCTTCCCCCCTCTCCTCTTTCTGTCTTTCTCTGTCTCTCTCAGTTTCTCTGTGTATCTCTGACTCTGTCTGTTTCTCTCTTTCTCTCTGTCTCTCTTGCACCCTCCCCAAAGAATCCCATATGTACCGTAAAGTATCAGGTGTATCTATTTGGTAGTGACTTGAATATAATTCACTTCTGGCCTCTAAAATGAAATAAATTTGAAGAATGATGATTAATAAAGTGGAAGAATGTGGGGTTTTGGTTTATATTGAGGGGAGAGTCCATGGAGAGTTCTGTTTCCTATGAGATAAAAAGAGGAGCTGATGAACCTCCTAAGGTTTTTGTCTAGAGCAGAAGGTCAAAAGATGTTTCCCTTTGAGATAGTTTTTCGAAGAACAGGCTAGTCAAGGCAAAAGTCAGTGTAGGTGGTTAAGAGCCCTTGCTCAGCAATTAGGAAAACCAGAGTTGGATTTTCACACCAACACATGTATCCTGGAAACACCTGTAAATTCATTTTAGGGGTTGTAACACATACTGTGGCTTTCATATGCACAAGTACACACACCGACATATACATATGTTCATGTATCTCCCCTCCCACAAGGCAAATGAATACTCTTTTTAAAAAGTTCAGTTTTGGCGGTTATCATGTAGAAGAATGCGAATTGATCCATTTCTATCTCCTTGTACTAAGGTCAAATCTAAGTGGATTAAGGAACTCCACATAAAACCAGAGACACTGAAACTTATAGAGGAGAAAGTAGAAAAAAAGCCTCAAAGATATGGGTACAGGGGAAAAATTCCTGAATAGAACAGCAATGGCTTGTGCTGTAAGATCAAGAATCGATAAATGGGACCTCATAAAATTGCAAAGCTTCTGCAAAGCAAAAGACACCGTCAATAAGACAAAAAGGCCACCAACAGATTGGGAAAGGATCTTTACCTATCCCAAATCGGATAGGGGACTAATATCCAATATATATAAAGAACTCAAGAAGGTGGACTCCAGAAAATCAAATAACCCCATTAAAAATGGGGCTCAGCTGAACAAAGAATTCTCACCTGAGGAATACCGAATGGCAGAGAAGCACCTGAAAAAATGTTCAACATCCTTAATCATCAGGGAAATGCAAATCAAAACAACCCTGAGATTCCACTTCACTCCAGTCAGAATGGCTAAGATCAAAAACTCAGGTGACAGCAGATGCTGGCGAGGATGTGGAGAAAGGGGAACACTCCTCCATTGTTGGTGGGATTGCAAGCTTGTACAACCACTCTGGAAATCAGTCTGGCAGTTCCTCAGAAAATTGGACATAGTACTACCGGAGGATCCCGCAATACCTCTCCTGGGCATATATCCAGAAGATGTCCCAACCGGTAAGAAGAACACATGCTCCACTATGTTCATAGCAGCCTTGTTTATAATAGCCAGAAGCTGGAAAGAACCCAGATGCCCCTCAACAGAGGAATGGATACAGAAAATGTGGTACATTTACACAATGGAATACTACTCAGCTATTAAAAAAATGAATTTATGAAATTCCTAGGCAAATGGATGGACCTGGAGGGTATCATCCTGAGTGAAGTAACCCAATAACAAAGGAACTCGCGCAATATGTACTCACTGATAAGTGGATATTAGCCCAGAAACTTAGGATACCCAAGATATAAGATACAACTTGCCAAACGCATGAAATTCAAGAAGAACAAAGACCAAAGTGTGGACACTTTACCCTTTCTTAGAAATGGGAACAAAACACCCATAGAAGGAGTTACAGAGACAAAATTTGGAGCTGTGACGAAAGGATGGACCATCTAGTGATTGCCATATGCAGGGATCCATCCCATAATCAGCTTCCAAGTGCTGACACCATTGCATACACTAGCAAGATTTTGCTGAAAGGACCCAGATATAGCTCTCTCTTGTGAGACTATGCCGGGGCCTAGCAAACACAGAAGTGGATGATCACAGTCAGCTATTGGATGGGTCACACGGCCCCCAATGGAGGAGCTAGAGAAATTACCCAAGGAGCTAAAGGGAACTGCATCCCTATAGGTGGAACAACAATATGAACTAACCAGTACTCTGAAGCTCTTGTCTTTAGCTGCATATGTATCAAAAGATGGCCTAGTTGGCCATCACTGCAAAGAGAGGCCCATTGGACTTGCAAACTTTATATGCCCCAGTACAGGGGAACGCCAGGGCCAAAAAGGGGGAGTGAGTGGGCAGGGGATTGGGGGGGTTGGTATGGAGGACCTTTGGGATAGCATTGAAAATGTAAATGAGGAAAATACCTAATAAAAAAAAAGTTCAGTTTCAAATTTAGTTATCCAAGGAACCTTGATATACAACACAGGGACACAAAATTATAGGGTCTAAGGGTCGTTAGTATAAATCTTGAAACCGGAAAGCACACATACATTAGATATATTTTTTGGGCAATTAAAAATATTTTTACCAGTTATTTATAATATTGATATAGAAACAGAAGTATAATGTAAATTCATGTAATTAGTATTACAAGGCTTGGGGTCACATTGCAAATTATAATGACTTCTTGATTTACAGTCTCTTTGTCTTTCTGCAACCTATCTATCTTTCTCAAGAACACACACAACTGGGCATAAGGTGTTCAGGACTGGTGAAGCTCTATGCTTATCTGCTTGCCTGAAGTTGGCATTTCTCTAATATGAGAAATTCAAAGACATTAATTTTATCCAGATGAGATCATTAAAAGGAGTTTGATTTTGAGTTTAAAGCATTAACTCCCAGTGAACTGTAATTGATCAAATAGCTACTGTAGAGCCAATGGATATTTCTGATGCCTGATAATTCCCAAGGGGCAAAGAGGAGAATCAGTTTCTCTGATGTTCCCTTGTGCTAAGCTGAGTTGGGTCCTGGAAGTATTACGAAAATTAAGAATTGAAGCAAACTCTTACAAAGACAATGTTCCTTTTATGAACAGATAGTGGTTTGTAAATCTGTGCTTTAGTTACCATTATATCCATGTGTATTTATAACATTACATCCATGTGATAAAAACTTCACAGATGACTGTGATTTGGTTTAGTATTTTCTCTGTCCTTTGCTCCAGTAACTCACATACTCCACCTTATCATGCCTTGAGAGCTACCTTGATTCCCTACTACCCTAGGAAATGAGACAATGACTGCTAAGTGACCATTCTCTCCAGGACACCACTTTCAGGAGAGTGGAGGTAGTTGAAATTCATAGTAATACTATATCTTTAGAGAACATCTTTCTCTTAGGAGGTTGCTGTATTTTGTAAGCTTTCAGTTGAATTCTCTGCAGGATCTACAGACAACTTGTAACAGTAATAACCCATACAAATACCTATAAACCATAATGACAGGGTCAGTGCTATCCCAAGAAAGAAATGTATGCCTTGAGTGTAGCCTTGCTGATTGATAAAAAAAAACTCTCAGAGATCACACCACTGAAGCCCAACTGTCACATAGGCCTGAGTGGATATACCTCTCATGGTCCAGGTTTTGGTGTTATATATAGTCCTTGACTAATCATCAATTGATGACAGAGAGGCTGCATCAGATCTATTAAGGAGGTATTGAAAGATTTTCTACTTTATCCAATCTAGCAGCTTTATCTAATTGATCACCTTAGGAAACACACTATAAGCAGTAAAAGAGTAAACCAGTAGGGGGCATTATGGTGCAACGGGAAGGTAAATTTTGAGAGTACACACAGCTCTTTGCTTTTACTCTTGCTGCGTGACAGCAAGTTCTGTCAACTTGAATGTTTGTTAGCTCCCTGTGTAGTAAGTAACAGTTCTTGAATCTATACATTATTCTAATTGAATATGATACTGTGTGCAGATTATGTCAGGGAGAACTTGGTAGTGATAAATAATCCTTCTTTCTACCATTCTTGGTAACTAAAAAGGGAATCGAACCTCCCATGTTAACCTCCTTCCATTAGACTCCTGGGCCTGCTCTTCACCAGCACTGCAGGACAGAACCCAAGCACACATATGTATAAAAACATGCTTACATGCACAGTGTATGTGAGTATAAGGCATCGCCAGCATTGTCTGAAATATCATTTTTTTGTGGTCATAATATTCTTAAGGCATATAATATTTTTATTTATATGTAAGTTTTTAGGTTATTTTCCCTCAGACCATGTGCTAATCTTGTTGGTGTTGTGTTCTGAGTGAGAACTTAGACTTTACACGTGCAAACTCCACCATGGACATGCTCAGCCTTAGTGTGGAGATCAGGTCAAATGTTGGACTCTGTGCTTAGACTCCGGCTTTTCTCCAGAGGGATGCAGAAGAACCTCCGAGTTACATCCAGAAAAATCCATGAATGTCATGTAGAAACTGCATGTAGAAAAATCCCTTAAAACTTTAGTGATATGTAGTTTGAGGTCTAACAGTTTTAACCTGCACAGGCCGAGACGATACATGTCTCTTAGGTCTGAAAGGATTGAAAATTCCAAGACAAGGTGTAGAACAGAGCCCTTGGGCAGGAAAGAGGGGATTAACAGCAGGGAAGAGGAGTTATCTGCCAGCATTTGTAAGAATGTTTTATAGGCCCAGCAAGTAAATGCAAGCTGGGTTCCATTTGACACAGTTGAGGTTACCAGCCTCTGGGCAGATTCATTCCTCTTAATTCTATTTTCTCCAAAAGTGACTAGGAAAAGGGAGGGTTGGAGAAAGCAATGATGGTGGTGATGGCATATAAGCTGTAAATCAGTAACTAACATTATCAGCATGATTCAAAGCCTGGGCAGGAAAGCTACGGGGCATACATGTGTCTAGGTATTTGAGAGTATTTCAATATTTCACCTTACTATTTCATTATAATTTAATACTTCATGCACTTCTCCATTCACACACACACACACACACACACACACACACACACACACTCACACACACTTCCTTGAGGCACTTTCTATAATCAATGAGAAACTGAGAAATGCATATGCCCCTGAGCACTCATAGTCAATTATGAGAATGAGTGTTAGGCCAGATGTGGCAGGGCCAGGAGAGTGAACTTGCTTGAAGTGGTTTGGGGAAAGTGAAGGTTATTTCCACACAGTTGATACAATGGGCACTGGAGGAGAATTGGAAGATGGTGGAAAATAGATGGTGGGTAGAGTAAATCTCATCTTGTGAAAATAGGGAAATAAAAAATATTGATAGATTTAAAAAGTGGTGTAGTCAATCAATAACTTGTATCCTTTAGCAGAGTATCAAGAGATAGGGGGTTATGGGGAAAGTAATGGAGAGGAGTTATTAAGAAAGACATGAATATGAACTAGAAAGTCATCATGCTACAGGCATGCTGGGTGCTTCCATAAGAATAGTTTTGAAAGCTGGGTATAGTGGTGCACATCTATTTTTCTAGCACAAGGTGAGCCAATTCAGGGAGAATCCTGAGTTTGAAATGCATAGTGAGATTTTTACCTATGAATAAGTACGTAAATAAATAAATAAATAAATAAATGTAAATAACTTCTCTGAGACTGCCATTTGTCAATAATTACTCCATTTTCACAGATTAAGAAATTGAGGTTTGGGGCTGAAGATGTGGCTTAGCCATTAAGAGCATTACTACTTTTGCACATGAACCAGGTTTGTTTTCCCACACTCACATCAAGAAGCTCACATCTGCTTGTAACCCCAGCTCTCAGGGACCCAAAATCTGGACTCGGTGGGCATGAGGCATGCATGTGGTACACCACATAATCTCTCTCTCTCTCTCTCTCTCTCTCTCTCTCTCTCTCTCTGTATGTATGTGTATGTGTATGTGTATGTGTATGTGTATGTGTATGTGTGTGTGTGTCTGTCTCTCTGTTTCAATCTTTCTTTTTGTCACTCAGTCTCTCTCCTTCCCTCCTTCCTTCTCTCCCCTCCCCCCCCCTCTCTCACACACACACACACACACACACACACACACACACACATACACACACATTAAAATAAACAAATCTAACAACAAATAAAAGGAACTGAGGTTTGTCAAGGTTACACAACTGATCCAAACTCAAGGTAATGAATGGCAAACCTAGAAACTTAATCTTGTCTTCTATGTAAAAGGCCACATTCTTTCCTCCTTCTCCTGGCCTATTACTTACTTGAGAGAATGTTGCCACAGGTCAGCAGAGTTGGAGGGAAGGTGATGAAAATCTGTTGGTAATATGAAGAATGGAAACAACAAAACGAGATACAGTGTAACTGCAACAATTGAAGAAGACCCTGATTTTTAATCTTCTTGTCAGGAAAGACAAAGAAGAATGGTCAGGATCAACACAGCTGGCGGTCTCAGCAGCCACCATCAGCACCATCCTCTTGGAAAGCACACAGCAGTGCTCAGTCCTGCCCCAGCCTTGTGACTGACAAGGGAAAAGCTCTGCTTCCTGAACACGCACAGCATGGTGAGTTTTCCAAATAAATTATTCATTCAAATCTCTGGAAAAAAAAAAAAGCATGGCCTTCCATCCAGCAGGAGCCTGTGTTGAGCGGGCTGGGAGCACCTAGGGGACAGGGAGCGGCTGCTGCTGCTGCTGCTACTGCTACCTAACAGCTGCAGGTGGTGGAAGAAGCTGGAAGGTAACAGTTACTACATGAAGGCAACCCTGTAAAATGTGCTCTAAAATGGGTAAAACTGGGTGAATGTAAGTCCGAGATTTCAAATGCAAGCTCCTTTGGTATGTATGGGTTTGAGAAAAGGATGAAAGAAATTCAACTTTTCTTACTTGTCATTTCTTTAAGAAGTTAAATTATTAAGGACTAAAATGATATCTTTGATGAGTCCTTGGCTGCGTGTGATAATACCACTAGGAAGTGGACCAGCCACAGGACACATCAGGCAGATGACATGTAAAACTGGATCCCTAAAGGACAGAGGGAATTGGGGATTTGTCTATCATGGTTAATCTTGGGTCATAAACAAAATAGAGTAAAAGGCAAATTAGATAAATGAGCACATGTAAGACAGGTCTTAGCACTTTAAACCTTACAAATATAGGGGAAAGTACAAATTTCTTAATTAAATGGGGTAAAGATATTAACAAGAAATGTGCACAAA
This sequence comes from Mus musculus, assembly GCF_000001635.26. Classification (NCBI taxonomy): domain Eukaryota; kingdom Metazoa; phylum Chordata; class Mammalia; order Rodentia; family Muridae; genus Mus; species Mus musculus. Next base: position 14,042,269 of record NC_000085.6, on the reverse strand, counting down.
ATTGAAATCAATTATCTAATATAATTTCATGTGAAAATATTACCCAAAGCAATAATCATAGCAAATTGAATGAACAATTTCATATATTGCTTATTTTTGCAACTCAGTTGGCAATTTTTCTTATGTAATACTGTTAATAAGTTTGTTAAAGACACGAGTTGTTTTCTATACTCTGTATTTTCATGTGGAATTGAGACCTGGAGAGAAGGCTCAGTGGACAAGCATGAGGGACTGGCTTTATCTCAACATCCACATAAAAATAATGAATGTGTTCATGTGTGGAGAGATGGCTCAAGAGTTAAGAGTGCTCAGTGCTCCTTTGGAGGACCCAGATTCCATTCCCAGGCACTGTATCAAGGAGCATATGCTTGCAACTTCCAGGGGATTAGATGTCCTGTTCTGGCCTCCATAGTTACATGATGCATCAAGCTCACTGAGGAACACACAAACACATAAAATATTTAAAAACCTAAAAATAAAAAGAAAAATGTAGAAATAAATGTTGATGTTGTTAAGTGTTTAGAACTCTACCATCATGGAGGGTGGAAACAGGGTAATTGTTGAAGTTTGCTTGCTGGCAGCCTAGCTCCAGGTTCAGTGAGATAATACCTAATGGAAACAAGGTAAATAGTGTTAGAACAAGATTCCCAGAAATGATGCAAAAAGGGATATAGCAGGACATCAAGAGCCTTACTGTGTTTCCTTCATACCAAATATGTAAGCCTGTGTACCCATATACACATATACCCCCCCCCCATATACACACATCTTTTCCCATACATATAAAGTAATACTGATTTGTATTTCTGGAGGCCATTTTGATAATATATTGACATATAAAAAGTAAAGTTCTTATAAACATTTGTCTTGAGCAGCTCCTGTCAAGAAATTAACTTTGAGAAGTGATAGAAATAGTGCAGTATTTGTCATTGCCAGGATTGTTATTCAGCAAACCTCTCTACCTGTAAGACTACTTCCACACAAACCACTATGTTTAGACATGGGTAGTGTCATCACTCTCAGTTGACAAGAGGAAGGAGCAGACGTTCTTAGACATTAATTAATTTACTCAGAAAAATCCCTTGGAAGACATGAGTGTGAAAAAGAATTAGAATTCATGTCTGCCTGTAGAGCTTGTGTTGTGTTTCTTTCTCAAAATATCCACTCAGCTGTTTGCAGGATTGATGGGTGGTCTCCATTCTGGACGGATGTTCAGTGCAAGCTGTGAGGTTGTCACCAGTGGGCTGTCCTCTACTGAATTTAAGCCTTCCACTTTTGTTATGTATTTATCAACTCTTTTATCAAGTCATTTATCAACTCCTATATCAATTCATTTCTCTTCTCCTGCCTTCATACAGGTATAATTATCACTGTTTTGTACAACATAATTGAACAGTGTATAAATTTCTGGCCTTATGCAAGTATGAAAAGCTAGGAGTTTTGCTTTTGACAGTCAAGTTAAATATGTTAAACAGGCTTCAAATGCATGTGCTGCTAAAATTAAGGGAAAAAATCATGTTCCTTCTGAATTAAATGGCTACATGACAGATGGAAAATATCAGAGAGATTTTATTAACTACCATTATTCATTCCATAAGCGATGGCTTCTTGCCATATTGAGGTCTTTCAGTCTAATTCTGGCAAATGACTAGTATTTATTTGTTATTTGTTTGAAGCACAGCAAAAGTCAGAAAAATAGACTCCTGCACATGCCTATGTTCTAGTAATCCCTTGAGCCCATATTTAATTATATCATATGACAGAAGGAAAATTGAGGTTGCTCATAACTGATCATAAATTAGAGATACCATCTTGATTTATCTGGGTACATTCAGTATAATCAGACTCCTTTCTTGAAAGTAGATAATGATTTGAGAAGAAGAGTAAAAAAAAGGTTTAATGGCATGTGTCATTTCAGTGATGCTGTGTGAGAATACCTGCTATTGCTCCTTTGACGATAAGGAATGGGACCATAAGCCACAGAGTATAGGCATCCTTCAATAGCTGAGAAAAGACACACAGAGAAAGTTTATTTTATTAGTAAATATAAATAAATGTCTGATCAATTATCAGTATCACAAACAAAACAAATGGGCAAAAGATATTAGCAGACGTATTAAAAAAAGAAAGTTTAAAAAATGACAGCTAGAAAATATACTCAACCTCCTTAGGGAGCTACAGACTTCACTAGCAGTGACATGGCTCGGTGTGTCCACTAAGAGCTGCTGAACTCCACTCTGATGGTGCCCACGGTGACTGCACATGGATAGACACAAATTCTGCTTGACAGCAGGGATGTAGCTTTACATATCCTTATAAAGTTAAGCACAGGGTTGCACAAATTCTAACAGTTACTTCCTTGCTCTTTACTGGGATGAATTGCAGACATGTTCTCACAAAGCTCTGTACAAGTAGAGTTCTAGTCACCTTATTCACATCATTGCTCTAGCTTAGAAGGAGTCTTGATGTACTTCAATTGAGGAATAGATAGATGGATAGATGAATGGACGGATGGATGGATGGATGGACAAACTGTGTGTTTGGAATGGAATGAATTATCATTCAATGCTAAAATAAATGTGATAACAGTTTATGAAGACATTGAGGAGCACAAGAACAAACCAGTCTGAACAAAAGACATTATTTGATTCTAACTATATGATATCCTAGAGGAAGCCAATCTCAACAACAACAACAACAACAACAACAACAACAACAACAACAACAACAAAACCAGGAAAGAAAGCTCAGTGATTACTAATGGTTATAAAGATGAAAGGCTGAAAATGCAGTGTTCAGAACTACCTTCATGATTCTATAATGATTGATACGTTGGTGTTGATTTGTCCAAACCTTAGAAATGTACATCACCAAGGCAACCTAAACATGTCTTGTGGACCATGGATGACACCAAGGTGTTTCTATAGTCTCATGATTATTTACCAAGAGAGGGTGTTGTGGAGGAACAGAACAAAAAGATGTTTGTCTTCATGCTCCCTGGTCAATGTTACTGGGGCTTCAATCACTCTTAGGCATAGTCTTGGATAGGAAGTTAAATAATAGGTGGATAGGTAGATAACTAATGAAAGGGCAAAACAACAGTTACATGCATAGATAATAGACTATCTCAAGTCCTGTCTTCATATTTTCCACAGTGAGCCTTAGATTATTTGGCATCATTGTACATCAGTACAAAGATAGAAAAACTTGTGGCTCTCAAGCCTCCCTATCAGTGTCTGGGAGCTTTTTGGACAAAAACATGACCATTCTTTTAGTCTCCAAATCAGCTTTGACTGAAGGTGAATACAAATTAATAATGAGATTTGGGCTTTTTCCAATTGATAAAATGGTTTCTTGCATTGCCTTTGTAAATCCTATCTGGAGCTCTACTCTTTGGTGTGTCTGTGTGTGTTCTTGGCTCTCATTATGGTAATGTTTTTGTTTGTTTGTTTGGTTGGTTGTTTTGTTTTTTTTTTGTTGTTGTTGTTTTTTCTCTGACTTTAGAGAAGATCAATCCTAAGGATGCTACTTTTATGTTTCTGTTACCTCCCTGGGGACTTCCTACAATGTTCCCCTTTCAAGTATAATAGTTCCTTTCCTTTTTATATCCTTTTACTTTTTCTGTACTTCAAAGAGACTAGGTCTCTATCTGCCCACTATCTTTCTTAGACAACTGAGAAGATTGAAAATCAGATACATAAGTGTTAGCGCTCTCTAAGACAAGATTATATTGTAGCTATAGACTTCTAGGCATGAAAACACAAGTTATTCTGTGGATAAGAATAGCATCCCTGTACAGAAGTTACCCTGTAAAGTAGAAGGGAGCCACTGGAACTAGTCTATAAGTGAAAGTCGTGGTGGGTGGCTCAGTACAGGGGTTAGGAACACAGGCTACTCTGAGCACATTGTCCTGTACTCATGTTTCTTTTGACAATTCACTTGAGTCAATCCCAGTTTTGTACCTGTACAGTGAATTTCTTACCTGCTAGGGTTTTTTACATAGATTATAACTGTGAACACTAAATACCCATTAAATATTATTCATATTGATGCTATCTTAAATTGCTTTAGATGTGTTTAATTTCAGTGCCTGTGAGGTACCCAGTGTGCAAGAAATCTGAGGATATGTGTCTGGATGTTGCAGTGAGATTTGGGTAGGAAATTTAGATTGTGACTTCAACCTAACATAGAACTTGGAAATCTCAGGAATGAGTGTGATAAATTAAAATCTGAGGACTGAAAACTTAAATGGTGATATCTAGAGGTCTGAGAAAATATGATCTTTGGAAAAGGATCAGAAGAGGAAGCAGGAAATCAATGTATGTAACATTTTATAAAGGCAGTCAGTTTGAAGAAATCGTCAGTTTGGTGACATAACTGGTGTCTAGACTTACCATGTGAAGAAAACCAGGTGACACATTATGACTTCTCTGATATCCAATGCATCTGACAGAATCTCGTCATTCTGCCTCTGTAAAAGTAGTCTCAAGAACTTTTGGACTCAAGATGTGAAGTGCACATCTTTTTGGGACATGGCACTTAACTTTGGAGGAGTGCCACCACCATGACAAAAATTAACTACCCAGGCTTTAAAAATAAATTTTAAATATAGAATTTTTCTTACTATTGGTTCTTGCAGCACTCTAATAACTTTTAGTGCCACAGAGTTGTGGACAGTTTAATTAAAAGCTACCATTCCGTGAATATTATAGATAGGAGACCTGAAGTCAGAGGTAAGACACTTTATCTAAAAATGCAAAGCTGCCAAGGGGTAATGTTATCTTCTGGATTGAATTTTTAAATAGAGGAACCATAAGACCCCATGGATGCCCTGAGTTTACATGTTGATTGCGTGTAATCAAGAAATGCCCATGAAAAGTTGAACGAGAACTTTGTATGACAAATACCTAAGATTTGTAGCTGATATGCCGAAAGGGACAGTTTCCTGACAAAAGTCCCTAACAGCTTGGCTATTTGCTGACAGCTCATGGATAGGACCTAGATTTAACCACGAGTCTCACAAGGAATGTGGGTCTCTCAGGTCTAAGGTAGACAGTGTTGCATAAATACAGTGTCTGATGATTGTCATTTTGAGTGCTTTGGCTGGGGGTGGGGGTGGGGGAGGTCATTCAATTAGAGCTGCTCTCCTGCCTCACTTTCACCTGGTTAGGATCAAAGGTGATTTAGCTGAAAGTGAGATGGAAAACAGAAAGCTTTCCTGTCACCCATCCTGGGCCACTAACCCTGTCTTCCTAAGCTTGTGGTATTTTGAAAGCTACTCTGTCTGGCCTTTGAAATTGCATTCAAATCCTTCACTGAAAGTCCTTAGACTGTAACCAATCTTGCATGGCGAGGGCAGTTTGGTACTGAAAAAGGAACACAGAGCTCTGATGGGTCTATTGAATATACTAGACAGCATCTTAAAGTGGAACAATACAATTGGTTTCAAAAGCTATACCTCCTGCCCCTAAGGTCTCCAGCAAAGGGAAACTGGATGGGAATGTGTAAAAATTGAGTGCTTTAAGCATTTTGTTTTGTTTGTTTGTTTGTTTTTTCCCCTGTGTCTCGGTACTAGTAAATTATCATCAGTCTCCTTTTATTTCCTGTATGCTCTTTTCTTGCTGAAGAACTACAGCAAATCATTAACAGCTGGCTCATAGGCAAGCCATTATGGCATTTATAACCCCGCCCTTTTCAGAAGGGCCAGGTTTACTGCTAAGGAAATGCTATTTCTAGAGTCTACCAACTTACTTGACAGATTGTGCATTGAGATTTTTAATTTGTAATTCATCACAATTTGGTCCACTTGAAAGTACCCCAGATCCGCAAACATGAGGTTTTCTTCATTGCTTTTAAGAATAACAATTGAAATGTGATTAATTATATGAAACAAATCCTCTCTCGTGGTCTCCTTAAGGTGAGAAGGTTATTTTTAGCCTGTTCCGGGAATTATCTGATCTATACGTTTTGACTCTGATGCTTCCCTCCCAGTGTCTGCTATTGGGAATTGACAAGGCATTGTAAACAGTCTTTGAAATGTCCTATTTTAGAAACTATACATATACTATATACTATAACTGGAAGAGTAGCAGATCACTGTACGTCTCTGGTGCCTTAATCCTTCATGGGTTTAAACCTTCTTCAGGAAGAGGAGAAGAAAGTGTGACTTTTTAACTAACCATGTCATCTTCTTAATCATGCTGATTCTGGTAATACAGCCTCTATTAAAGTCACAGATCCAGCATCCCTTTGTGGTGGGGGAGGGGTTTAACAGCAGCAGCCTGACAGGAGGAGCTCTGGTGGGTTAATTGCTGTGGTAGGGCTAGCTGGGTGTCTAGGACTAGTGAAGGAGGCTGGCTATGCCTGTTACAAACCAAATATCTTCATGCACCTCAGGTTTCTCAGAAAGATAGGATGAATGTTCACTGTTCATTTTCTGTCTGTACAATAAAAATAAAATAGCCTCTGGCTAAACCTGGCAACAACAGCAAGGCGTTGGGGAAGAAAAGGAAATTTGCAAATTAACATTATTACAAACATTTCTCCCTGAAAGTGCTGGAAATCAATTTCTGTGTATTTTGCATTTTAATGAATTACAAAGAGATAAATCAGCTGTGTTTGAGGAATGCTTGCTTGGCATGATGTTTTCTTATCACATCTTGTCTTAGCTGATCACATTTAAAATGAAACCAGTGTTAATTGAAGGCGTGGGAAATGTAACTGCTGCTTAATGAAGTAAATGCAGGCTGGTTATACAGAATTAGAAATGCACTTTAATGTACTAACTCTGACACCATTTGTTTCCCTGCTCTGGAAACAGCCCCCCCACCCCCCAAGAAAATGTTTCTTAAGATGTAGGACACACTGTTTCAATCAATGGGATGAAAAAGCTGTTGTTTGAGTTTTATGTAATAAACAATTTTTAACTCCTCAGTGTTCAAGGTCTTTGAGAAGAAATGATTAATTACACATTTTCTATTAAGAAGTAATATTTTTTGTACTGATAACGGTAATCTTACTGAAGATGTTCTGAGATTGCAAAACATCTTTTGCTGTGTCTGTCTGTTCTAGTACCATGGTGTGTGCTCATTAAAATTTTGAGCTCTGTATTTCTGGATGACAGAGAACTCATTGCATTTTCCACTATGTGTGCACAAGTACCTAATAACAAATAGGATGCATTGAAGGTCAATATTCAATGACAGTACACAATACACATGTGGTTTTCTCTTGTGTTCTAAAAAAAAGGTATCCCATTTCCAATTTAGCATTGTTCTTACTAACTGCATTTCTTTGTCCTCCAGGTTATGAATTTTCTTCTTTTCCTTCTTTTCTTTAATTGCATAAAACAAATAAGGCAATTTCGTGGGGAAATAGTTTCATGAAATGTAACAAGTGACATGTCATTTGGCAAACTGAAATTAGGCAGCAACAGAGGAGGTGGTTCATATTTTCTTCTGCACCTCAGTGTTTTTAAATCAAAGGCTGCTGAAATGTCCTCCATTTCCTGACAATAACAGAAAGATGTGTATGAAATATTTTGGCCAGCGTAAGACTTGAACTTTATGGAACAATTAGTGAGAAACATGCTTCCTAGTGGATAAAACAGCGTCTTGGATGTTCGGAAGGTCTGACAGCTGAGAATCCACTAGGTAAATTGGGCCCCCTCACTGATGACCAGATAGCAAGTCTGCTCATCCTTGGAAGTGCAATCATGGCGAGAAATATCAGTTGCTTTGCTGCCATTGCATAATTGCAGCTGCTCTTATTATGGAGATCTTCCAAACTGAGTCATATCCAAATGCAAACCGAACGAGAAAATGGCTTTCTATGTTAAAGTTTCTCTGGAATTATTATCAGAGAAAATAGGTTTTCGTTGACATAGACCTCTGTTTATCAAACTTGAGTCAGGTTCCAGGATCTTCCCCTGGGCCCCCATAAAACTTCCTTGTAAAGTTTTTAGCCATAATCCTGCTTTGACTTGCCAAGGCAAAAACCAGGGCTCTCATCTTAAAGGAAATAAGAGATTATTCTGGAGCCATTTTGAGTGATCATGGCATGGGAATATAGATTTAGTTACCTCAAACTCTGTGTTCCAATGTCAAAGCAGTTTCATGAAATTTTAAAATAGGCTTTCAGAACAAAGTAATTCATAAATCCAGGTAGATTTAAAATATCGAGGAAAGTACTGCCAGATGGTAGAAGCTTTTCTGTAGGCACAAGATGACTTTCTTAGGTTTGGGGTTGCTAGAAACTAGTGGTGTGTTAAGTTACTAGATTCTAAGAGGTTATTATCTATTGGCCAGGAAATGTTAGATTCTATACATTGATGGGCAAAGAATGGCTGTTCAAGGGGGCTACAAAGGCTCAAGATAAGGCAGTATATATTCTGGACCTGCAACATTTTAATGCCTCAACAGTTCTGAAATTCTAATCAGTCAGTCTTTCAGGCACTGTTTCTTTGTAGGAGTTTTCATTCACAGAGTGCTGTGGGGTTCCATTGTCTCTTCAGCACTGTGGAGTAACAAGAGAGGGAGGGTAGTGTCTCCTGCGGCATACTCTCTGGTACTTTGCTTACTGATAGGGGAAACAGCTCATTACAGAGTTGTAGAACCTGAGCCATTTAGAAAGCAAATATCTAAAAATGAAGTGGTGCTGCTGGATTCTTCTTGCCTTGCTTACTGTTGTTGCTCCACTACTGGAAAAGTTTGCCACCCTTCTATGTAGTAGGTCACACATAGTCCTGCTTGAGAGCTTGTGTGAAGAACCTTGCACTGTGTTTTTCTAGTGCAAAAGATGACATCCAGCTGTGAACATATAAAGTGTCCATCAATGGTTTAGCAGAAAAAAACGCAAGAATTCTATCATCACCACATTCTTATTGTTTATTTTTATTACATTTCTAAGTATTTACTTTCTAAATTAAATTTGAGCTTGGTCTTCTGACTTAGTTTTCTCATATTGTGTGTGCACATGTGTGCATGTACATGTGTGTGTGCCAGTTCTATGTTTAAGTTTTAAGAGGTAGCATATAACAATTTATATTCTTGACCTCTGCCACAAATATAAAACCACCCGTGTTTTACTTCCATCATGCAATATATATAACTTCACATACTTAGACCTGAATCTTCAGGTTTATAGTATAAAGAATAGCTGTCTCAATTATCTGCACAAGGCAATGATCGCTATTATAAGTTGACCATTTATTTGATTGCTTTTTACATAGCATTATAGTAGCAGCTCCCGGATGACAGAAAGGGCTTTGAGCACAGCTTATTTTGAAATAGCAAATTACAAAATGTTATCTTTAAGTTAGTTATGTTATCATTGTATTCAGCTTTTACACTTAAAACATGTTTTCAACCCTGTATTTGTGTTTTTCTTGTTAGATGGGTGAAGCAATACAGACTTCATCTTTCATAGTAGTTTTTATTTTCTGCTAAGAAATAGGAAGCTTCGAGGAGAAAAATGGACACTGACTAGCAATAATTGTCGAAGGCATATGTTGAACTATCAGAATGCTAATGTTAGGTTATATATTTCCTCCGGACGCTGAGATCCAGGGCCCATTTCATGAGGGACTTGATGAAAAATTCTTGGTCCTGAAGGTAAGACATCATCAACTAAGCTTGTTTTGAGCAGCATACTGAAGAACATTAGAATAGTTGATAGGTTGGCGACCTGTTCTTTGCTATGACAATAACCTGTTTTCCTTAAGAAATACATGTTGACAACAACTTAAGCCATATAGCTCCTCAGGCGATAAATGTCTAGAGCTTTTCAATTCTAGATTCCTTTTTTGTTTTGTTTTGTTTTTTTCATTTGTCACCTCACAAGAACAAGAGAAAATGAAATTTTGACAATACTGTCAATAATGTTAAGAAGAATGGAGTTTGAGAAGGTATATAGAGAGACTTCATAGATGCTCAGAAAACTCTCAAGTGGCAGATTTAAGGCAAGACATACACAAAACATGTAAAGAGCTCCGAAGCAATGAGGAAAATGATATTAATAAGGCTAAAATTCAGAATTCTAAATTAAAATACATAGAGGTAGATCTGGTAGAGTCGGGAAGAAGTGAATATCCTCAAAATACATTGTGTGACGTTTTGAAAGAATTAATATATTATTTTATAAAGATAATAAATGCCTCAAATTGTTTTTAAAAGCTAGACAATATAAGGTGAGCTATTTATGAGAAAGAGAAAAATAGTTTAGTGTTAGCTAGGATCCAGACAGACAGAGTCCCTGGCGTGTTCCCTGGGGACAGGGGTCCTTCTAATTTCTGGCTCTGGTTCTTTTCCTCCTTTGGAAGTGAATCAGTCATAAAATCTTGGAGACATATTTCTGAGGACTAGAAAGCTTATGCCTAAACAGCATTCCTATTAAATTTGTTTTGAACTTTGTGCCCTAAAATTTCTCATCTAAATGCTTTAAGTCTGCTTTTGGTGCCTTCACAGGCCTCTTCCCTGCTCCTCCTGACAGGTTGAAGGCACAGTGAATCTGTTTACAGGTGACTTGGCTGTTTGAGCTAAAGGACACACGGACATGCTCAGGATGGAGCCAGAGGTTAGGAGAGGCATAGAATAGACCTAAGGCTAGATGTGTCCGTTTGTGATGCGTGTTATCACACAGGAATGTCTAGAACAGACCAAACTTGTTTTAGTCCTTTGCTGTTGTCAGCTTGATGTTTTTAATACTTCCTTCCATCTTTGAATTATGCTATAAAGATGAAATCTAAAAAGATATCAATACCCACTGGGGAAGAGAAGGACGGGATGAGAACCCACCATCATTTCTCCTATATAAGCATATAGCATTCATGATGCACTGCAAGCATGGGATCCATTAGACACTTATGTATGGAACTTCAATAAGATTTGAACAAAACAGAAATAGACATGCTAGGTTTTCAGCTAAATGTGGGTGCTGATAGCGCAGAGAAGCCACATGGGATTTGTTGTGTGATAGTCTTTTTTCTGGTGAGATGCAACCCACACCCTAACACCTATCTGTCTATTTACTCCAGAAAACAAACCAAAGAAACAAGTCAAAGAAATGATTGCACCACTGTCTAATGTTTATAACCAGTTAGATTTTATTACAGTTACTAGGGGGAGCATGGGTGAAAGGTTACTTACAAGAAACAGATAACACAAAATTGCTTGCATCACCAAGAAACCTATCTCAATATGCTGACTACCACAACATGGTAGAGTAGTGGTAGATCTACCCAATCTAGGCTCACAGCATGTATTCATATTAGTTGAGTTGTGTTTTTATTGCCGGGGCATATTTGGAATGGAGATTTACTGCAACATACCTCAACATGCTGAATACCACAACAGTCTATCTCAGTGTGGTGACTACCCACAAAAGCTTTAAACCCGGAGCTCTCTTTACAGTTTACAGACAGCTCTTGACCCAATCTACCTACCTACCTACCTTCCTTCCTTCCTTCCTTCCTTCCTTCCTTCCTTCCTTCCTTCCTTCCTTTCTTCCTTCCTTCCTTCCTTCCTTCCTCCCTTCCTCCCTCCCTCCCTCCCTCCCTCCCTCTCTCCCTTCCTTCCTTCCTTCCTTCCTTCCTTGAGAATGTTTTAAATTAGAGGAGATTGACATACAATAGCATTTGAACCAGTGCTTGTTTGGAAGTAGAAAGTGAGCAGTGGTGTTCAGTGAAACACAAATGATCAAGAAATCTTACTCTATCCTTTTTTCTTGGTGTTATTTCTTGATATTTGCAGACAACTTGTGCTGAGGATAATAGTAAGGAGAAAAGAATGACAGGGAGAACCTTAGACACTGTTCCTTACTCACCAGTATACATCAAGGCACCTGAACAAGTTACAGAAAAAAATCTCTAGTGAGAGACCTGAAAAAATATAAAAGGAGAAAACCAGAAATTATCAAAATAGCAGATGGAAAATATTAAAATAATTTAAATAATTTTAAAACATGTAAACTACAGGCTAATAGATTTGTTTGCAAACAAATGTGGTGACTTAATTTTGGGAAAACCTTTGTGGAGGACAGGAACAGTGCAGTGACCTACTTGTCCTAAATAAAAATAGCAGAAATAGAACACAGTGCTGGGAAGAAAGCTACTGAGGAAATTGAAATAAGAATAAAAGTATATCCTTGGAGAAGAACAGAGAGGCAAACAGAGAAACATTTAAAGTCAAGTTTTCTGGAAGGTTTTATAAAAATTTCAAGGACTAATTATGCCCATGACCTTTTGTAATGTTATAAAAAATAAAAAATGCAAAATACATTCAACTGTAAGAAAAATTTACAAGTAGGATTAAAAAGTAGAGAATACTGGATTTTTTTTGTCAAAAAGTAGATCACGTGTACATGTTAAAAACTTAAGTAGAGCCAGGCAGTGGTGGCGCACGCCTTTAATCCCAGCACTTGGGAGGCAGAGGTAGGCGAATTTCTGACTTTGAGGCTAGCCTGGTCTACAGAGTGAGTTCCAGGACAGCCAGGGCTAAGCAAAATACATGAAAGCTAAGAATTTTTACATTAAAATTTATGAAGAAAGCTTGGCTGAACTTACTATGTCTGGTATTGTGATATAGCACCACTAACCTCAGTGCTCTACATGCTGAGACAGGAAGATTCCATGTTTGAGGCCAGTCTGGGCTAATAGTTGAACCCTGTTTCAACAAAACAAAACAAAATAAAACAAGACAAAAATGTGCATCAAACTAGTACCCATTATGATGTTATGATTTAATATGATAATACCAGTCTATAATGACAATGAGTAAGAAGACATTTTATGTGTAAGAATGGAAAGGAACAGATAAGTTTTATCATCTGTACATACTTCCTTAAGAAAATCTAACAGAATAAATAAACTTTGGAAAATATAGATTTCAGATCAACCATTAACATGAATATATAAATACTATTGTATATACCATGTATGTGAATATACAGATACACTTGTTTGTAGATTAGAATTTAGCTTAGAAAAAAATACCATTATGGATGGAGAAAAAATACTATAGAAGAGTATCAAAGAAAAATTGTTTCTAAGGGGAGACATGTTCTTCACGAGTTGTTCAATGTTACACTTAGATGTATCATTCATAATTAACTATTCTGTAAATCTGTTCACACAGTGAAAATGCTGGGGCTATTCTTGTTTGAGTAATTGCAATTAATATATATATATTTCAGAAAAGGAGGTTTACAACTTGATTAATGAAGGAGTAAAGAACTAAAGTAGCCTTCTGTGGTAAGAAGAATAATTGATTAACACCTCTTAGGTCTCCAGTAGAGGTGCCGCCACATCAGCTCTATACATCAGTGCTGTACAGCTGCAATGCAATGCAAGCCACATGTGTGGCTTTGATATTCCATGCACTTTTTACAAAGAAGATGACATAAATCTCAATGATCTATTTTATCTCAATTATATTCAAATGTAACCAAAACATCATCATTTCATCATAATGTAACATTTAAATTAGCTATTTCACAATTTTCCCAATAGAATTTGAAACACAGTAGTCAATTTGGACATCAAGTATATTCCAGAGCCGGGCAGTGGTACACACCTTTAATCCCAGCACTTGGGAGACAGAGACAGGCAGATTTCTGAGTTCAAGGCCAGGCTGGTCTACAGAGTGAGTTCCAGGACAGCCAGGGCTACACAGAGAAACCCTGTCTCGAAAAAAACCAAACCAAACTAAACCAAAACAAAAGTATATTCCAGGGATTAGCTAGCCTTAAAGTGGACAGGATGAACTGCAGTGGAGAAAGATAAATTGGGATGCTAAATTCATATTCCATACACAATTCACATGGATTACAGAGAGGTAGAAGAAAGCAAAAGCACACGTAAGTGCATTTTCTAAGTTTACTTTTCTTGTACCCTGCCTCTACTCCATGGATCCTTGCTTTACAGAGTGCTCTCCATTTCACACCCATGAATAAGGGGGCCTAAGGCATGAACAATGAAGCCAAGTCACACTCATAACATGTTTTTACTTTTGACTTCAGCATTGTGAGCAAAGCTAAAGGACAAAGGAATTCAGTTACAAAAAGGAAGTGTGCACCTGTGCTCCAGATCAGATGATGTTCATCTCCTCTGCTGGGAGAAAAAAAAAAAAAAAAGCACAGACATTGAAGACTACAGAGAGCCTAGCTGCACTAACACAAGCTGTCCAGAATGAGCAAAGACACAGAGACAGGAGCACAGCAATGCTTGCTAGAGGCTGGGGTCAGGGAGTGGTTTTCTTTTGGAAATGTGGCAAAAGTTCTGGACATAGATAAATAGCAAAAATGTACTACATTACTCAGAGTAAATAGTTTAAATGATCAAACTGGTATATTTCATGCTATGTATATTTTATGACACAAAGACCTAGAGGTTGGTGAAGTATTCTGAACTATGAATCAAGAATCAAAACATTCGAACTGTCCAGGTTTCTCTCTTATTTGTGATTGAGACCTCTCACATCTACACCTTCACTCCTAATTCAATGGCTCTTCCAGTGTTTGCGAGAATCATTATTTTGGAAGAAAAATAAATAAAAATAAATGCCTCTGATGGCCTGGTAGACAAATAGAAAAATGGTTGCCAGAGATGGCTTCTTCCTTGTGCCACTAGAAAATTTAGCTTTCCTTTTTCTCCTTTTCCTTCTATTTCTTGTACTTTCTTCTCAATGTTTTCAAGCAGAAAAAGTAGTACTTGCCTGCACTGTTTTCATTTCTTGTGAATCAACTACCATTTTAGAGTCCTGTAAGCCCGCCAAGTTACAGCTTTCAGTTAGGCTATCATAGAACGTTGGTGTTGTGTTTATGGATCACCTGGGAAGTCAGTGTTTTCAGCTGCAAGAATATAACCTTTGGTTTTAGTTAGTATTTACTTGATGGTCCATACTCAGTTTTTGGTTCCCTAACAGGATGAAGACAAGTATACACATTTTACAGGATCTAATAAGTGCTCTTTCCCTTCTGGAACGTCTAGGTGAATTTTATTTGTTCCATGAGAGATACACGGACATTCTATAATATATGTAAGTAACTGTTATCTTAAAAATTTGCTTAGGCCATCTTCCCAATATCATTTTTCCTGATTGGCTTCAGGAGCACATATATTTTAAGTATACATTACATATGTAAATATAAATATATTCACTTTTATTTGCATATTATTATGTTAATGATAACAAATTAATATACAAATAGGTAATACTTTAAGTAATAATTTCAGAGCTAGTAACTGATATATTTTGAGCAACATTTGAGTCACATCCATATATCTGTGTTTATCCACATAAGCATATGCACTATCTAAAATATGTATATGGTTTAATATTTAACACATAGATGTATGATATAAACATATATCTGATTATGAAGTATATAAATGTATGTATAGCTATAATGAAATTATATATACATGCATAAATATCTGCTTATTACACACATATACAAAAATAAGCTTATTTTAACAAAGTGAACCTAAGTGAACAGATGTTGATACTCAAAGTAGTTGTGTCTTGTTATTTTTAAATTATTTTTCAAAATTTTGTCAGGGTTTTAGTGCTGTAAACAGATACCATGACCAAGGCAAGTCTTATAAATGACAATGTTTAATTGGGGTTGACTTACAGGTTCAGAGGTCCAGCCCTTTATCCTCAAGGCAGGAACATGGCAGCATCCAGGCCATCATGGTTCAGGAGAAACTGAGAGTTTTATATCTTCATCTGAAGGCTGTTAGCAGAATACTGACTTTCAGGCAACTAGAATGAGGGTCTTAAAGCCCCACAACTATAGTGACACACCTATGCCAACAAGGCCACATCTATTCCAACAGGGCCACACCTTCTAATAGTGCCACTCCCTAGGCCAAACATATACAATCCATCACAGATTTCTATTTTACTTTTAATTATGTGTATCACTGTGTGTATATCTACATTATTTCAGGTGCCCACAGAGACCTGAGGAGAGCACTGGCTCTCCTAGAGTTGGAGTTAACAGTTAATTGTGAGCTGCCCATTGTGGGTGTCCAGAACTAAAAAGTTCACTCCACTGCATGAGCCATATTACATGCTTAACAACTGTGAAATGTCTCTAGCCTGTTGTCTTGTTTTAATAAATATTTATATTTTCCTCATATTAATCTCAGTAGTTGTGTAGTGCATATATACATTTATTAATTGTTTGAGGATCTCAAGCAACACGTTTCTATGAACAGTGTTATTTTATTGATTGTTAATGTCTTAAATATATTGTTATTACAATTGACCCTGTCAATAATATTCTAGACAAAATTTTTTGAAAAGGTTTAGAAAAAAGTCTTCGTTATATAAGATAAAACTTTTCAAAAACATACATTAAGGGTGATTTGTAAGAATAAAATGAAAAGAAATTGAATGCAGTAAATTAAAAGTATGGCTAGATCCATCAAGGGCAGACAGCAGAGTCCACAGCCTGAAGCAGGGGTTGCAAACCTTTTCTTATTGGGCCCAATGGTAAATATTTAGCTTTTATGGGCCAAGAGCAAAAGTTGAAGCTATTATGTATATTATTAAATAACCATCTAAAATGTCATTATTTAAATATGTGAAAATTAAAAATTAGCTGGCTCAGTAAATATGGACCTAAGGTTGTAACTGATTGACATTTACCCGAAGGCTTGTATTAATAGTCAGAAACCACTTGGGAGATGGGAGATAAGACTTGATCTATCCTGGAAGGAAAGTTAGAGCTAAGAACTTGTATGTCTCTTCCTGTTTAATGGAATAGAGAAGTAAAAATTAAACACTACTGTGGGAGTAGGAATAAATGGAATTCTTGTAGCCTTTGTTCTAAAGGGAAACAATATAGGACACAATGAGCTCACAGCACCATTCTATCTGCTTTCATTGAGTTGCACACTTATTCTAAGTTTAAAAATTATATAAAAATCAGGGCTTATAATGAAAGAGCTTAATATGCTCATTACTGTGTGCATGACCATGCACTTGTGTTTAGGTGATTTGTTTTTGTACTCTTCCAGAGAGGAGTTACTGAATGTGCTTCCTTCTAGGCAGTCCTGTTAATATCAAGAGGAGGAGTCTCTGGATGATCCTTTTTTCTGTCTCAGCTCTGAACTTTGTCTCTGTAACTCCCTCCATGGGTATTTTGCTCCCTATTCTAAGAAGGAATGAAGTATCTCCACTTTGGTCTTTCTTTCTTGAGTTTCATGTGTTTTGCAAATTGTATCTTGGGTATTCTAGGTGTAGTGGCTATTCCTGGTTGTCAACTTGACTATATTTGGAATGAACTACAATCCAGAATTGGAAGGCTCACCAGTGACCCTTATCTGGAGGCTTGGAGATCCTTATCTGGATCTTGGTTTGGAGATCTTGAGCCATCGTGGCTATGGATTCCAGAAGATTGAATCTCAGAGTTTAAGGAACACGCCTTTAATCTGGGCTACACCTTTCATCTGGGATTAAAGGTGTGGTGGAACACACCTTTAATCTGGGCTACACCTTCTGCTGGAGACAATATAAGGACATTGGAAGAAGGGAGTCTAGCTCTTGCTCCTGCTCCTTCGCCTGCTTGCTGCGTGAGACTGAGTAACTGCTAGATCCTTGGACTTCCATTCACAGCTGCGACTGAACAATTGTTGGGAATTGGGCTGCCGACTGTAAGTCATCAATAAATTCCTTTACTAACTAGAGACTATCCGTAAGTTCTGTGACTCTAGAGAACCCTGACTAATACACTAGGTTTCTGGGCTAATATCCACTTATCAGTAAGTGCATATCATGTGTGTTCTCTTATGATTGGACTACCTCACTCAGGATGATATATCTTCCAGATCCATCCATTGCCCTAGAAGTTCATAAATTTATGGTTTTTAATAGCTGAGTAGTACTCCATTGTATAAATGTACCACATTTTCTGTATCCATTCCTATGTTGAGGGACATCTGCCCCACCCGGGGATCCATCCCATATACAACCACCAAACCTAGACACTATTGTATATACCAGAAAGATTTTGCTGACAGGACCCTGATATAGCTGTTTCTTGTGAGGCTATGCCAGTGCCTGGCAAATACAGAAGTGGATGCTCATAGTCACCTATTGGTTGGAACATGGGGCCCCTAATGAAGGAGTTAATAGAGAAAGTACCCAAGGAGCTAAAGGGGTCTGCAACCCTATAGGAGGAACAGCAATATGAAGTAACAAGTACCTCTCAGAGCTTGCGTCTCTATTTGAATATGTAGCAGAGGATGGCCTAGTAGGCCATCAATGGGAGGAGAGGCCCTTGGTCTTTCAAAGACTATATGCCTCAGTACAGGGGAATGCCAGGGCCAGGAAGCAGGAGTAGGTGGGTTGAGGAGCAGGGTTGGGGGAGGGTGTAGGGGACTTTGGGGATAGCATTTGAAATGTAAACGAAGAAAATATCTAATAAAAAATAAATAAAGGCAAAAAAAGAGGAAGAGTCACTTCTGAGTCCTTTTCTCTTGCTCTACAAGAATATCAAAGAGTTGTATTTTTACAGGAAAGAGGGCTTTTTTAGCTCATGGTTATGGAGGCTGGCAAGTGTAAGGTTTAATAGCTATTTCTGCTTAGAGCCAGATGTCTCTAATATTTCATAATATTGCAGGGGAAAAAAAAAGAAAAACAAGAAGAAAACAAGGAAAGATACATGGGTAGGCTTGTTTTACAGCTACCCACTCTTATGGTAGTTAATCCAGTGACTAGAAGAGTGATTCATAAAGAATGCTGAATTATGAGTTAGTGGTCTTCACCATGACCCAAACACACCCAGTTAGGACCTACTCCCCAAAACTACTGCACTGTGAACCATGACTCAATGTGTGTTTTCAGATAACAAGCCGTGTTTGTCAACAGTTGTTGATTCAAACAGGAAATGAGCTGTAATGAGAACGTTATCAAAAAAGCATTCAGTACCAAAATTTCTGAGGCCATTTAACCAAGTATGGACTATATGTGTATAAATATGTATATTTAAATATTTTAGTTTTTATATGCAGTTATTCACATTTATGAAAGCCCATGATCACACAAAACCTCTGTAATTAATCACTTATAATGCTTCCCTGAATGCCAGGTACTTCTGAGCCCATCCTGGTGTCAATCTGTGAAATGCTTTTTGATAAGTGGAGAGGAATCTTCCTGAATGAAGTCATGAATATGATTAAGTAGTAGATACTATATTCAACTAAACTTTGGTTTTAAGTAGTTTATAATAATAAACTATGGTTCTCTCCTGACTGTGAGTGCAAAATAATTGATTTTAAACTATGTAGTTATCACCATACCGCCCAACTTTTTAAGTCAGGATGGTCAAATTTGATAACTGAATCTTTTTCCCATAAACTGGAAACTGAAAAGGCGACACAGGAACCTGTGGAGTCTGTGTGTCATGAATACTCTGTATTGAAAAGCTGTTAGTAATGAAAGAGGAAAATTTAGCTCTTTTTCAGGAAGAAGTGAAGATGAGAAAATGTGTGGGAAGCCACATGTGCCATTGCAGGGTGGCACTGGCTACCACTGGCCACCACGCATACATAGGTAGTAAAGTTTTTTGCCAAGATGAGGTTTTGAGAATTAACCAATCAGATGAGAGACAAGTTAACCAATCAGATAAGAGAGAAGTTAACCAATCAGATGATAGACAAGTTAACCAATCAGATGTGAGACATGCAAATGAGGTGGTAAGCATAAGCCATGCATAACCAATCCGGCTGTGAGACAAGCCTCTCCTATAAGCAGCACCATTTCCGGGCTTGGGGTCTCTTCACCTCTGCAATCAAGCTCTCCCAATAAACGTGTGCAGAAGGATCCTGTTGCAGTGTCGTTCTTGCTGGCAAGTCAGGGCACGTGCAAGAAGTGGTACCGAAACCCGGGCAAAGAAACATCTTTAAGCACGAGCGAAGGACCCCCCCCCCCCCCCGCTACAGGGAGGATTCAGAACTGCATCGCTGGGAAGGAGTGGTTAATAAAGTGTTCCCGTAAAACAGACTGCTGAGAAGGATCCGGCATGGATTCAGAACTCTTCAGCTGGGGAACAGTGGTACCAGTAAGTCTCCCAAATTGATCCCTGGGTTAAAGGGGAATATGTTTTTTAAGAAAAAGGAAAAGGGAGGAAAAATAAAAGGAATCAGTGATAAAGAAAAGGAAATAGTGAAGGAAAGGAAAAGGGAAAGGAAAGGAAAGGAAAGGAAAGAAAGGAGAGAAGGGAAAGAGAGAAGGAAATGAAGGATTAAGATGATAAGGTTCCCGGCTTTGGGACAAGTTAAGGTTCATGAGTTATGCTTTTTTCTCCCATTGACCCTTTGTGGGTAGGTCTGATAGTTTTGGTCTTGTTTGTTCTGATATATGGACTCTGTTACTGTTTGAAACTGTGTAGAGGCAGTCAAGACAGGTCAGAAAATCCTTACAGAGCAACAAGAAAGTATGTTGGAAGAGGAGAAGGGCTTAAAAAGAAAAAAGAAAAAGAAAGGAGACACAGTGTTATCAGGTGGACAGAAAGGACAAAATAAAAGAGCCGAGTAGGACGAGGAAGGCAAATTAGCTTCTGCGCCCCCTCCCTATGCCTCCTCGGCAGCTGCCTATAAGCAGACCTTCTATCCGGAGGTGTGGAGAGAGGTTAGATACTCCTTGCTGGGATGTCCTGTTTTCACCGACCAAGCAGGGCAGAGATATCATGAGCCTCTAGACTTCAAAGTAATCAGGAATTTGGCTGAGTCCGAGCGGATGTACGACTTAACTGCCTCCTATACTGTGTCTCAAGTAGAGGCCTTGAGTAGACACTGCATGACGCCGTTCGATTGGGCAGTCTTGGTGAAGGCATGCCTTTCACCTGGGCAGTATTTAGATTGGAAAGCCTTCCTTATTGAATTTGCAAATAAACAGGCAATGGTTAACTCTGCTGCAGGAAATCCAGCATGGGATAGAGATATGCTGCTTGATCAAGGTCGCTTTGCACAACAACAGACAGGATATCCAGTGCAGGTGTTTGAGCAGGTGAATCAGATTGCCATAAGGGCATGGAAATCATTGCCCACCTGTGTTGACGGTGTTGACGTGGGCGAGAGGGTCTGTTTGTGTGTGTTTCCCCAGTATCACTGACAACAGCTGTGGGTCCCAGAACGGCTGACCAGAGCAATTCAAAACAAGCAGAGCTATGAGGACATGGATGTTCCTGTGGCTGGGGGTGCTCCCGCTAGTGAGAACTGAAGAGCTCTGTGTTCCTGAAACCATGCCGTTGACGCATTCGGGTGTTTCCTCAATTCTTTACATCTAATGCCAGATTTTAAGCCTTAATGGAACTCGAATAGAACCCATCATTGTTGGCAATTTTACCTCTTGGCTTACCTCTACTTTTTCTTACTTTAAGGAATGGGTGGGAGTGATTTTGTTTGGTGCTGCCATATGCTGTGGACTGGTGTTCATGCTCTGGTTGGTATGCAAATTCAGAACCCAACAAAACGTGACAAGGTGATTATAACTCAGGCACTTTTAGCTATTGAAAACGGTGCCTCCCCTGAAGTTTGGTTATCTATGCTCCAGAATTAGTCACCATCTGAGTTCTCTGCTCTTGCACCCCACGGATTTAAGGATCCATTGCACTGGGATGAGAGAGACTCGACAATCATTGATCAGCCCTTGCACATCGCTGAGGTTTCCTCATTGCACGCAATAGGGTGATCATGATTTCCCAACTAATTCAATTTTTAAATTTGGCTGGCCTCTTTTGTAGAGTTCGCCCTAGGTCATTTAGGAGTTACTGTCACACAGCACTGCGGTATTCAGAGACGGGCAACTTTCTTCATGCACAGACCAACCTAAGATACGGGGCCCGGTGGCGATAGGGTTACTCTATGACGGGTAAGGCTGTGACATTAGAGGAACGACCCAAAACAAGAACCACGGCGGATGGACATAACTGCACAGGCCTAGTCCAGCCTCATTTTATTAAAACAAAAAGGGGGAGATGTGGGAAGCCACATGTGCCATTGCAGGGTGGCACTGGCTACCACTGGCCACCACGCATACATAGGCAGTAACGTTTTTTTGCCAAGATGAGGTTTTGAGAATTAACCAATCAGATGAGAGACAAGTTAACCAATCAGATGTGAGACATGCAAATGAGGTGGTAAGCATAACCCATGCATAACCAATCCGGCTGTGAGACATGCCTTTCCTAGGCCTATATAAGCAGCACCAGTTCTGGGCTTGGGGTCTCTTCGCCTCTGCAATCAAGCTCTCCCAATAAACATGTGCAGAAGGATCCTGTTGCAGCGTCGTTCTTGCTGGTGAGTCAGGGCGCGGGCAAGAAAAATGCCAAGAATGAAGGACAGAAAAAACAAGAGTACATTAGAAGGAAATAGAAAAGAGAATGAATATGGGGACACATTTATAGGCATGAGAACACAACAAGGAAAATGCAGTTGTAGGAATATTGAGGAAGAATAAACCACAGATCGTTATTTCTTGACTTCTCACTGTGACCCTGGTAGCCACCTGCTCCAAAACCCAGATGCCTCAGGATACTTTATTTTCAGACTCAAAATGACCCTGGGATTCCACTTTACACCAATCAGAATGGCTAAGATCAAAACCTCTGGTGACAACATATGTTGGAGAGGATGTGTAGAAAGAAGAACACTCTTCCGCTGCTGGTGGAATTGCAAACTGGTACAACCACTCTGGAAATCAATCTGGAGGTTCCTCAGAATATTGGAAATAGATCTACCTGAAGACCCAGCAATACCACTCTTGGGAATATACCCAAAAGATGCCCCACCATGGCACAGGGGCATGTGTTCCACTATGTTTATAGTGGCCTTATTTGTGATAGCCAGAAGCTGGAAACAATCTTTCTAGATTCTCTTAAGCTCTTCTCACGTAAGCCAGTTTAGTTGGATTTTTTTCTAGTTGTAGCTAGTAGGTTGTAATTTGTACAAGCATATGTTCTGTTTACTCATAATACTACTATAGGTTAAAAATAGATTACAGACTTTTTATCAGGGCAACATGATATTTTTTCCTATGCTTCATTTTATCATGTTATCTGTGATGAAAGGAAACAGTAAGGCAATTATTGTGGATAGTAGGCATTCATAAATAGAAATAAGAATGGAGGGGTGGGGGGAGATGAGAAAATGGAAAAGCAAAGCACAAAAAAGAAAAATGTCAGTCCAGTGAGGAGAGTAAAAATAGTAATGTGGAGGTTTCTAATAAAAACTAGGAGAGAAGGATTTTTGAGAATATTTAAATTATTACTATCTGTCTTCTAATTCTTCTTATTATAATGTTTATATCCTCCACAAATTTCTGACCTATTTTTATTGTTGAAATAGTTTTACAAGTCAGACAAGTAGTACTCAACAATATATATTTTTTAAAAAGACCTTGAATAGCCACAAAGGGTGAGTGAGCTTTCATTTCTGAGTGAATGGGTAGCCTTCCTGTTTTCCCCTTCCAGCTAAGTGGCATTAGAACAAAGAAGTGCCCATGATAATTGGCTCAGGATATGCTGGCTGGCCTTGCAGAAACAAATGTGGCTCAATGATTTGACTTTTTCAAATTATAGAGAATGACATATAAGAGGGAAAAGTAATCTAATGTTTTTTTTTAAAACACACTAATGTTGTCATTTCCATAAAAACTGAAAGAAAAGAAGTTCAATACAGATTAAAGATGAAATCTAAGGAACACTCAGCTGTATTCTCTTTCCTTCCACAAACCTCAATGGGAAGTAAATTCAAAATGCCTAATTCTGGTCTACCACTTCTCTGCAATTGTTCATATTCTTGAGTCATTTAATAAAAGCAAAAGTTATGTTACTGGTCTATCTGCTCATTCCTGTGTTAGAGACAAATGCATCTTCTAGTGGAGAGATACAATAGTGGACATAGGAGTGAATGAATTTAGCTGTATTGGATGTCTAGTCATTGGTGCTGTCTTTAACTTTGACAAAGTAGAGATTGCCATCTATCATCTATCTATCTAGTAGAGATTGGTCAGGGAGGAGGTATGGGATCAGGGCATCTATCAGTGCCCTCAGCATTGACCTCAACTAAATGGTCTATGTGTTCCAGTGTGACTTTACCTATGTCAAGGTCAATGGCGCAGTCAACAGTCAAAGCTGAGAACATGAAACTTGTCCTCAACAGCATCCCCTTCTTCCAGGAGTGAGACATCACCAACATCAAATGGGTGATGCTGGTGCTGAGTGTGTTATAAAGTCTACTGGTGTCTCCAATACCACGGAAAATCCTGAGGCCCACTTGAAAGTTGAAGACAGACATCATCTTTGCCACTTTATGGTGCTGCCCAGAATATCATCCTTGTATCCACTGGTTCTGCCAGGTCATTCCAGAGCTGAATGGGAAGCTAACTGGCACGCCTTTCATGTTTCTACCCTCACTGTTTCCATCACGGATCTGACATGCTACAGGGAGAATATTGTCAAGTATGATAACATAAAGAAGGTGGATAAACAGGCATTATAAGACTACACTGAAAACCAGGTTGTCTCATGTGACTTTAATAGTTATTTTTACTCTTCCACCTTTGATTCTGGGGCTGGCATTGCTCTCAATGACAACTTTTTCTCATTTCCTGATATGACAATGAATACAGCTACAGAAACAGGATGGTGAACCTCATGACTCACATGACCTCAGTTTAAGAGATGGTGGACCACTCACCCTAGCAAGAACATGTGAAAAAGAGAGAGGACTTCTGCTTTTGTAGAGTTCCTACCCAAACCCAATCCCTAAAACATTGAGCATCTGGACTCATACTTTCCATCTGAGATTCACAGAAAAGGGGGAGTGGTTTGGGGAGACCCACTTTCTTGAATATCATAAATAAAGTTCACTGTACATGTCCCTCTTCCAAAATATTAGATTACTGTATAAAAACTGTGGGACCAGGAACCAACCTCTGAGATTTAATGTGCTGCTCTTGAGATCTTGTGGACTGTGTGGATTTCTGTAGTTATTTTGCTCCTCTGGCCTTTAGACCTCGAGGAAAAGGAGATGGGGGTGGTGTGGAGAGGGGAACATGATTGGGATTGGGTGCGGGGAAAGGACTGAAATCCCTGAGGGCCAGCAAAAGGGATGGAAACAGGCAATCATGGGAGGTAGGAGGTTGGGGGACCCTCCAGAATGTACCAGAGACCTGAGAATTGAGAGACTCTCAGGACTCAAAGAGAGGGGCCTTAGATGAAATGCCCTACATTGGGGAGAGGAAACTTGTAGATCCCACCTCCAGCAGGAAGACAGAACATCAAGTGAGCAATGGGGTTGCCATCCCACAGTCAAAACTCTGACCCATAATTGTTCCTGTCTCAAAGAACTATGGGGATGGAAATGAAGAGAAGCCTGAAGAAAAGAAGGTCCAGTGACAGGCCCAAAGTAAGATCCAGCTCAAGGGGAGGGCCCCAGACCTGACACTATTACTGAGGCTATGGAGCACTCACAAAAAGGGACCTAGCATGATTGCCCTCCAAAGGACCCAACAAGCAGCAAAAAGAGTCAGGGGCAGATATTTACACCCAATTAATGGACAGAAACTGCTGACTCCTGTGGTTGAATTAGGGGAAAACTGGAAGAAGCTGAGGAGGAGAGTGACCCTGTAGGAGGACCAGCAGTCTCAATAAATGAGGACCCCCTGAGATCTCTCAGAAACTGGAACACCAACCAGGCAGCACACACCACCTGATATGAGGCTCCCAACACATATACAGCAGAGAATTGCTGGGTCTGGGTTTAGTCAGAAGATGCACCTAACCCTCAAGGGACTGGCCCTAGGGAGTATAGTTAGTGGTCTGGTGGTGTGGAGGGTGGGTGGAGGTGGGGTGGTGACATCCTTGTGGAGACAGGGGACAGGGAGGAGGTATGGGATGTGGTATGGGGGTGGACCAGGATAGGAATAAAATATGGAATTTAAAATACATAAATAAAAAGAAAAAATGATTTTAAAAAAGAGAGCGAGAGCATCTTCTGGTGTCAAGATGCTAAAAAGCAACTTTCAAAAAGGGAGTATTTCAGAGCTTGCCTTCTTGTCACATTCTGTTGTGAAAATAAAAATAGGCATGCGTGTTCTGGATTTCCCAGGTTCCCAGACTCACCTGTTTTGTGTTTTATTATTTGCCCTGGAAAATAGTATTGTAAGTCACCATTCTCTACACATGTCATTTACAGCCACTTCCTGGGCTTCTCTGAGATGTGAGTAGGTCCTGAGAGGTCTGCTTTTCCTGGATTGGTAAAGTAAGTTTTGAGGATACAAACTCCCAAAGCATAATGTAACTATAATAGAAAGATCTACAAGTGGCTGGAAGAGTATAGATACAGGTTGTGAAGGAAAGACTGTGGAGAGGAACATGTGAAGGTAAAAATATGCACCAAGGCATACATAGGCTCTAACCCCACTTCCTCCCCATCTTATCCTAAAAGAACATTACTGAGTAATGCTACTGTTTGTTATTGTCATTTGTATTTTGTTATTGGAGTCCTGGAAGAAATAATTTTTGTGTAGTCTTTGAGTAATGTCACAAGTAATGAGTTCTGATCAAACACGGGTCATATTACTTGTGTGCCTGGTTACATGATACCACATGACATTTTGCCTCTCATCTATTTCTTAGAATTTCATATATGAGGATTGTATTTTCCATTCCATACTTTCCCTACAAGTCCTCCTGTGTCTCACCAACTTTCAACTTCATGACCTCTTTTTACTTATTTTTATCATTAAACAAACACACATACAACCTTCTGAGTCCATTTAACATCACACACACACACACACACACACACACACACACACACACACACACACTTATACATATAGTTCTGACTACTTGGGAATGGGTAACCTATCAAGTGCCAGTTTCTGAAGAAAAATGACTCTGTCTCTCTGCAACCATTGGTTATCTCTAACTCTTTATCTAGAGTGAGGGCTACTACATTATGACCTAAAACTACAATCAATCAGAATGCAGAGTTGTGGATAAAAGTACCAATGGATAATCTACAAAATATTCTTTTACCCAAGGCTCAGGGAAAATTGAAGAAGTAGTGGAAATATTGTAAAAGCCAGAGCACCAAGGAACTTGCTGTGAGAATTATTTCTCCTAGCAGTGTCAGAAGCAACACCCAAAAAGTCTCGCCAACATGATTGTGCAAACATGAGCTTACCATGTCAACACCACTAGACATGCCAAAATGAATGTGGAAAAGACCAGAAGGCTTCAGTCCTACACAGAGAACTATATGTAAATAAGGAATGCTGACAGTGGGAGAAAGAATATGAAAGAGTACAGTAACTGGTTATCCTGTAACAAATAATCAGCCTGGAAACATACATACAAGTAATTTTGTATAGGCCTAGCAACTTATATTTAGAAATATCTACATATACACATATACCTATATGTTTAAAACATTTAAAGAAAACAGAAGCCATAAAAGTAAAACTGAGGAGGGGTAAATGGGAGGGTTTGAGGGGAAGAAAGGGAGGGAAGAAATGATATAATTACAGTATAACTTTAGCAATAAATAAACACAGTAACAGTCTATAAAATTATATTTTAAAACTAAAATGACCATAATTATGTTTTAAAATAACTAATGTTTATATACATGTTAATTATATATTAAAATATAACTGTAAACCTATTTCAGATATTCAGAATATAGTTTAAAGCTTAAACTTAACCTAGCTCCTATACTTATTTTAATCCTAGTTCTGAACTAAACCCAAAACTATTTTCAACTCTAACACTATCCATACTACTAACCATAACTAACCATAACTATAGCAATAAACCTTAAAACTAGTTCTAATCATAACATTAACAGTACCCATAACTCTAACTGTAATCTTAATCAATAACTTGACTAAGGAACAGTATACATATAACCATATACATATTTGTAACCATAACCCTAAGCAAAACACCAAATAAAGCCATAATAGTAGCCCTAAATCTAAGACTAGCCTACATCTAACTTAGTCTTAACTTTGGAAATAATTATAACACTATGCTTAACCCCCAATACTAACCAGAGCCTTAAATGTAAACCTGACCCTAACCCTAATCCTAAACCTAGGGATTACACTAACAGAAACTCTAACTAAATCTGTGTGCCTATTCACATCCTTATCCTTGAACCAACCTCTAAACTTAACTCTAACACCAGTCAAAACCCTAACACAAACTAGCCATGACCCTTAACTCTAGTGTTAAATTAACCCTAACTTTAATACCAATTCTCACTATAAACCTTAATGTAACTTATTCTAAAAATTACCCTAATCCTAACCTGATTTGTAATTCTAATCAGAAACAGACTCAAAATGTGAAATACCTTCCACTAAATCTAATACTAGCTTGAGTATAACATGACACTAGCCAAATCCCATCCTATAACTCTCATCTTAACCCAAATCCTAAATTTAAACCTGCTATAACATTTACCATAAACCTAAACCTAACATTGGATAGTACATAATCCTGACCTAACCTGATGTTAACCTTAACCATACATCTAACCCTAGATTGTAGCCCAAGCTCTGATCATAAGCCTATACTAGCCCTGATTGTAGCTCTAACACTAACTACAACACTATCTTTTATCCTAAAGCTAGTATTACACTAGTGCTAACCTTAACTTCACACATGCAGTTTCCAAGCCCCGTCATAGGTCACATGTTCATGTCTTTTATGAGAATAGTGACAAATAGTTATATATGCACATGCAAGCAGTCAGTAAACATTGTCACATGTTTGGTGAGTATGCACATATGTATGTGCATTCAGTTTCAAAGGGCAGTTACAATGTACACATGTATGTTCACACACATGAAGTTTCTGAGCATGGTATCATGTTAGTGTGTATGTGCAGATGTTTATGTGCAGGCAGTTTCAGATTGTGGCCACATGTCAGTACATAAATGTACTTTTACAAGCAGGGTCAGAGATCAGTGTGTGTTCACATGTTTACACATATGCCATTTCTAAACATAGTTACATGTTGGCATACTACAAATGTTCGTACAGACTCATTTACTATGTAAGTCTCACCTTGGTGTATACATACATTTTCACATGTCTGCAGTTTCTAAATATGGTCACCTGTCAACATGTACACATGCATTGACACACAACTACCTTCCAAGCAGCGTGATACGTCAGTGTGTAGGTATATGTTGGCATTCATGTAGTCATCAAATACTGTCACATGTTATCATGTGGATATATATTCACACACATGAAATTTCTGAGAAACTTCACATGTTGGCATGTTCATATGCATGGAGTTTATGAGCACCATCCTATGGTGACATCTATGCACGTTAAAATGCAGTTTCTGGTTGCTGTTACATGTGGCTGTGTGTGTGCCTAATTTCACTCATGAAGTTTCCAAATGCAGTCACGTATAAACTGTAGTGTATGGTTCACATACACTGCAGTTTATGAGTACTATAATGTATGTGCTCACTCACATTTTCACACATGTGTAAATTCTAACTCTTATCATATTTGCAAATATTCCCATGCAGCCAAATTACAAGTGCTGTCATTTTCCAGTGTTTATATGCAGTTTCACATGCATGCAATTTCTGAATACTTTCATATGTTGGTATTTATGTCTCTGTTCACATGTAATATTTGAGCATTGCTATATGTCAACACTGATGTATGTGTTTACACACATACAATTTCTAAGTGATAACTTATGCTGGGTTGTATGTTTATATTCTCATGCATGCAGGATCTGAATGCTTTCATGTGTTGGTTTATATGTATGAGTTTATGCACATACATGGTATTTCATAGAATTTTTATAAATTGACATAACACATAAATTGACATGCATGCAGTTTCTGAGTGGTGTCTCATGTTATCATTTACACACATAAAATCACACAATGCAGTTTCTGAGTACAGTCACAGGTTGGTAAGTATGTATATGCATATTCGCATATGTCAAATTTCTGAGTGCTTACATGTATCAGTCTGTATGTAGAATTTTACACAATGTCATTATTATTTTTTGAGTGTTTGTGCATGTTGACAAGTACATGGGTATTCACATATTCACATATATGCTATTTCCAAATACTATCATAAACAAGTATGTATATATTCACTCTCATGAAGTTTTGAGGATTATCATGTCAGTATTTATGTGCATATTCATATGCATACACTTTCTGTGTGTGTCATGTCTTGCTGTCTTTATATATATGCAATTTACAAGCACTCTCATAGGTCAGTGTGTATAGTTTTTATACATTCACATGCCATTTCTGAGCACTGTAATAGAATCCATATATGTGTTTACATAAATGCAGTTTCCAATAATTGCCATATGTGAGCATGTACACACAAGTACACATTTATATAGTCTCTGAGCATGAACACATATTGGTGTATATGGGCATGCATGTTTACATGCATGCAGATTTTGATTGTGGTCACTTGTCAATGTGTTTGTGCATATTCACACACATTTAGTTTCAGATTATGGTTACTTGTTGACATCAACATGCATGTTCACATGTATGTAAATTTTTACCTCAATATAATGTTGATAAATATGCACATGCCCATAGACATGAAGGTTTTGAATTCTCTTACATGTCAGAGTATATGCACATGTTCAGAAGCATCAGTTTTTAGGGGCTGCCACATGTCAGTATGTACATGTCTATTCATATGCATGTGGTTTTGAGCATATTTACATATTAGTTTGTACATGGTCACAAGTTTGAAGATTCTGAGTGTGCTTAAATGTCAGCATATGCATGTATCTTTTTTTTTTTTACATTTTTTATTAGGTATTTAGCTCATTTACATTTCCAATGGTATACCAAAAGTCCCCCATAGCCACCCACCCCCACTCCCCTACCCACCCACTCCCCTTTTTTGGCCCTGGCGTTCCCCTGTACTGGGGCATATAAAGTTTGCGTGTCCAATGGGCCTCTCTTTCCAGTGATGGCCGACTAGGCCATCTTTTGATATATATGCAGCTAGAGTCAAGAGCTCCGGGGTACTGGTTAGTTCATAATGTTGTTCCACCTATAGGGTTGCAGATCCCTTTAGCTTCTTGGGTACTTTCTCTAGCTCCTTCATTGGGGGCCATGTGATCCATCCAATAGCCGACTGTGAGCATCCACTTCAATGTTTGCTAGGCCCAGGCATACTCTGACAAGAGACAGCTATATCAGGGTCCTTTCAGCATAATCTTGCTAGTGTATGCAATGGTGTCAGCATTTGGAAGCTGATTATGGGATGGATCCCTGGATATGGCAGTCTCTACATGGTCCATCTTTTTATCTCAGCTCCAAACTTTGTCTCTGTACCTCCTTCCAAGGGTGTTTTGTTCCCACTTCTAAGGAGGGGCATAGTGTCCACACTTCAGTCTTCATTTTTCTTGAGTTTCATGTGTTTAGGAAATTGTACCTTATATCTTGGATATCCTAGGTTTTGGGCTAATATCCACTTATCAGTGAGTACATATTGTGTGAGTTCCTTTGTGAATGTGTTACCTCACTCAGGATGATGCCCTCCAGGTCCATCCATTTGGCTAGGAATTTCATAAATTCATTCTTTTTAATAGCTGAGTAGTACTCCATTGTGTAGATGTACCACATTTTCTGTATCCATTCCTCTGTTGAGGGGCATCTGGGTTCCTTCCAGCTTCTGGCTATTATAAATAAGGCTGCTATGAACATAGTGGAGCATGTGTCCTTCTTACCAGTTGGGGCATCTTCTGGATATATGCCCAGGAGAGGTATTGCTGGATCCTCCGGTAGTACTATATCCAGTTTTCTGAGGAACCGCCAGACTGATTTCCAGAGTGGTTGTACAAGCCTGCAATCCCACCAACAATGGAGGAGTGTTCCTCTTTCTCCACATCCACGCCAGCATCTGCTGTCACCTGAATTTTTGATCTTAGCCATTCTGACTGGTGTGAGGTGGAATCTCAGGGTTGTTTTGATTTGTATTTCCCTGATGATTAAGGATGTTGAACATTTTTTCAGGTGCTTCTCTGCCATTCGGTATTCCTCAGGTGAGAATTCTTTGTTCAGCTCTGAGCCCCATTTTTTAATGGGGTTATTTGATTTTCTGAAGTCCACCTTCTTGAGTTCTTTATATATGTTGGATATTAGTCCCCTATCTGATTTAGGATAGGTAAAGATCCTTTCCCAATCTGTTGGTGGTCTTTTTGTCTTATTGACGGTGTCTTTTGCCTTGCAGAAACTTTGGAGTTTCATTAGGTCCCATTTGTCAATTCTCGATCTTACAGCACAAGCCATTGCTGTCCTGTTCAGGAATTTTTCCCCTGTGCCCATATCTTCAAGGCTTTTCCCCACTTTCTCCTCTATAAGTTTCAGTGTCTCTGGTTTTATGTGAAGTTCCTTGATCCACTTAGATTTGCCTTTAGTACAAGGAGATAAGTATGGATCAATTCACATTCTTCTACACGATAACAACCAGTTGTGCCAGCACCAATTGTTGAAAATGCTGTCTTTCTTCCACTGGATGGTTTTAGCTCCCTTGTCGAAGATCAAGTGACCATAGGTGTGTGGGTTCATTTCTGGGTCTTCAATTTTATTCCATTGGTCTACTTGTCTGTCTCTATACCAGTACCATGCAGTTTTTATCACAATTGCTCTGTAGTAAAGCTTTAGGTCAGGCATGGTGATTCCACCAGAGGTTCTTTTATCCTTGAGAAGAGTTTTTGCTCTCCTAGGTTTTTTGTTATTCTAAATGAATTTGCAAATTGCTCCTTCTAATTCGTTGAAGAATTGTGTTGGAATTTTGATGGGGATTGCATTGAATCTGTAGATTGCTTTTGGCAAGATAGCCATTTTTACAATGTTGATCCTGCCAATCCATGAGCATGGGAGATCTTTCCATCTTCTGAGATCTTCTTTAATTTCTTTCTTCAGAGACTTGAAGTTTTTATCATACAGATCTTTAACTTCCTTAGTTAGAGTCACGCCGAGATATTTTATATTATTTGTGACTATTGAAAAGGGTGTTCTTTCCCTAATTTCTTTCTCAGCCTGTTTATTCTTTGTGTAGAGAAAGGCCATTGACTTGTTTGAGTTAATTTTATATCCAGCTACTTCACCGAAGCTGTTTATCAGGTTTAGGAGTTCTCTGGTGGAATTTTTAGGGTCACTTATATATACTATCATATCATCTGCAAAAAGTGATATTTTGACTTCCTCTTTTCCAATTTGTATCCCCTTGATCTCCTTTTGTTGTTGAATTGCTCTGGCTAATACTTCAAGTACTATGTTGAAAAGGTAGGGTGAAAGTGGGCAGCCTTGTCTAGTCCCTGATTTTAGTGGGATTGCTTCCAGCTTCTCTCCATTTACTTTGATGTTAGCTACTGGTTTGCTGTAGATTGCTTTTATTATGTTTAGGTGTGGGCCTTGAATTCCTGATCTTTCCAAAACTTTTATCATGAATGGGTGTTGGATCTTGTCAAATGCTTTTTCTGCATCTAACGAGATGATCATGTGGTTTTTGTCTTTGAGTTTGTTTATATAATGGATTACATTGATGGATTTTCATATATTAAACCATCCCTGCATCCCTGGAATAAAACCTACTTGGTCAGGATGGATGATTGCTTTAATGTGTTCTTGGATTCGGTTAGCGAGAATTTTATTAAGGATTTTTGCATCGATATTCATAAGAGAAATTGGTCTGAAGTTCTCTATCTTTGTTGGATCTTTCTGTGGTTTAGGTATCAGAGTAATAGTGGCTTCATAAAATGAGTTGCGTAGAGTACCTTCTACTTCTATCTTGTGAAATAGTTTGTGCAGAACTGGAATTAGATCTTCTTTAAAGATCTGATAGAACTCTGCACTAAACCCGTCTGGTCCTGGGCTTTTTTTTGGCTGGGAGACTATTAATAACTGCTTCTATTTCTTTAGGGGATATGGGACTGTTTAGAAGGTCAACTTGATCCTGATTCAACTTTGGTACCTCGTATCTTTCCAGAAATTTGTCCATTTCATCCAGGTTTTCCAGTTTTGTTCAGTATAGCCTTTTGTAGAAGGATCTGATGGTGTTTTGTATTTCTTCAGGATCTGTTGTTATGTCTCCCTTTTCATTTCTGATTTTGTTGATTAGGATTTTGTCCCTTTGCCCTTTAGTGAGTCTAGCTAAGGGTTTATCTATCTTGTTGATTTTCTCAAAGAACCAACTCCTCGTTTGGTTAATTCTTTGAATAGTTCTTCTTGTTTCCACTTGGTTGATTTCACCCCTGAGTTTGATTATTTCCTGCCGTCTACTCCTCTTGGGTGAATTTGCTTCCTTTTTTTCTAGAGCTTTTAGATGTGTTGTCAAGCTGCTAGTATGTTCTCTCTCCCGTTTCTTTTTGTAGGTACTCAGAGCTATGAGTTTCCCTCTTAGAAATGCTTTCATTGTGTCCCAAAGGTTTGGGGACGTTGTGGCTTCATTTTCATTAAACTCTAAAAAGTCTTTAATTTCTTTCTTTATTCCTTCCTTGACCAAGGTATCATTGAGAAGAGTGTTGTTCAGTTTCCACGTGAATGTTGGCTTTCCATTATTTATGTTGTTATTGAAGATCAGTCTTAGGCCATGGTGGTCTGATAGGATACATGGGACAATTTCAATATTTTTGTATCTGTTGAGGCCTATTTTGTGACCAATAATATGGTCAATTTTGGAGAAGGTCCTGTGAGGTGCTGAGAAGAAGGTATATCCTTTTTTTTTAGGATAAAATATTCTGTAGATATCTGTCAGGTCCATTTGTTTCATAACTTCTGTTAGTTTCACAGTGTCCCTGTTTAGTTTCTGTTTCCACGATCTGTTCATTGATGAAAGTGGTGTGTTGAAGTCTCCCACTATTATTGTGTGAGGTGCAATGTGTGCTTTGAGCTTTACTAAAGTGTCTTTAATGAATGTGGCTGCCCTTGCATTTGGAGCGTAGATATTCAGAATTGAGATTTCCTCTTGGAGGATTTTACCTTTGATGAGTATGAAGTGTCCCTCCTTGTCTTTTTTGATAACTTTGGGTTGGAAGTCGAATTTATCCGATATTAGAATGGCTACTCCAGCCTGTTTCTTCAGACCATTTGCTTGGAAAACTGTTTTCCAGCCTTTCACTCTGAGGTAGTGTCTGTCTTTTTCCCTGAGATGGGTTTCCTGTAAGCAGCAGAATGTTGGGTCCTGTTTGTGTAGCCAGTCTGTTAGTCTATGTCTTTTTATTGGGGAATTGAGTCCATTGATATTAAGAGATATTAAGGAAAGGTAATGGTTGCTTCCTGTTATTTTTGTTGTTAAAGTTGGCATTCTGTTCTTGTGGCTGTCTTCTTTTAGGTTTGTTGAGGGATTATCTTCTTGTTTTTTCTAGGGCGTGGTTCCCGTCCTTGTATTGGTTTTTTTCTGTTATTATCCTTTGAAGGGCTGGATTCGTGGAGAGATAATGGGTGAATTTATTTTTGTCGTGGAATACTTTGGTTTCTCCATCTATGGTAATTGAGAGTTTGGCTGGGTATAGTAGCCTGGGCTGGCATTTGTGTTCTCTTAGTGTCTGTATAACATCTGTCCAGGCTCTTCTGGCTTTCATAGTCTCTGGTGAAAAATCTGGTGTAATTCTGATAGGCTTGCCTTTATATGTTACTTGACCTTTTTCCCTTACTGCTTTTAGTATTCTATCTTTATTTAGTGCATTTGATGTTCTGATTATTATGTGTCGGGAGGAATTTCTTTTCTGGTCCAGTCTATTTGGAGTTCTGTAGGCTTCTTGTATGTTCATGGGCATCTCTTTCTTTAGATTTGGGAAGTTTTCTTCAATAATTTTATTGAAGATGTTTGCTGGTCCTTTGAGTTGAAAATCTTCCTTCTCATCCACTCCTATTATGCGTAGGTTTGGTCTTGTCATTGTGTCCTGGATTTCCTGGATGTTTTTAGTTAGTATCTTTTTCTATTTTCCATTTTCTTTGATTGTTGTGCCGATGTTCTCTATGGAATCTTCTGCACCTGATTTTTTTTTCCATTTTTTATTAGGTATTTAACTCATTTACATTTCCAATGCTATACCAAAAGTCCCCCATATCCACCCACCCCCACTCCCCTGCCCACCCACTCCCCCTTTTTGGCCCTGGTGTTCCCCTGTACTGGGGCATATAAAGTTTGCAAGTCCAATGGGCCTCTCTTTCCAGTGATGGCCGACTAGGCCATCTTTTGATATATATGCAGCTAGAGTCAAGAGCTCCGGGGTACTGGTTAGTTCATAATGTTGTTCCACCTATAGGGTTGCAGATCCCTTTAGCTCCTTGGCTACTTTCTCTAGCTCCTCCATTGGGAGCCCTATGATCCATCCATTAGCTGACTGTGAGCATCCACTTCTGTGTTTGCTAGGCCCCGGCATAGTCTCACAAGAGACAGCTACATCTGGGTCCTTTCAATAAAATCTTGCTAGTGTATGCAATGGTGTCAGCGTTTGGATGCTGATTATGGGGTGGATCCCTGGATATGGCAGTCTCTACATGGTCCATCCTTTCATCTCAGCTCCAAACTTTGGCTCTGTAACTCCTTCCATGGGTGTTTTGTTCCCAAATCTAAGGAGGGGCATAGTGTCCACACTTCAGTCTTCATTTTTCTTGAGTTTCATGTGTTTAGGAAATTGTACCTTATATCTTGGATATCCTAGGTTTTGGGCTAATATCCACTTATCAGTGAGTACATATTGTGTGAGTTGCTTTGTGAATGTGTTACCTCACTCAGGATGATGCCCTCCAGGTCCATCCATTTGGCTAGGAATTTCATAAATTCATTCTTTTTAATAGCTGAGTAGTACTCCATTGTGTAGATGTACCACATTTTCTGTATCCATTCCTCTGTTGAGGGGCATCTAGGTTCTTTCCAGCTTCTGGCTATTATAAATAAGGCTGCTATGAACATAGTGGAGCATGCGTCCTTCTTACCAGTTGGGGCATCTTCTGGATATATGCCCAGGAGAGGTATTGCTGGATCCTCCGTTAGTACTATGTCCAGTTTTCTGAGGAACCGCCAGACTGATTTCCAGAGTGGTTGTACAAGCCTGCACTCCCACCAACAATGGAGGAGTGTTCCTCTTTCTCCACATCCACGCCAGCATCTGCTGTCACCTGAATTTTTGATCTTAGCCATTCTGACTGGTGTGAGGTGGAATCTCAGGGTTGTTTTGATTTGCATTTCCCTGATGATTAAGGATGTTGAACATTTTTTCAAGTGCTTCTCTGCCATTCGGTATTCCTCAGGTGAGAATTCTTTGTTCAGTTCTGAGCCCCATTTTTTAATGGGGTTATTTGATTTTCTGAAGTCCACCTTCTTGAGTTCTTTATATATGTTGGATATTAGTCCCCTATCTGATTTAGGATAGGTAAAGATCCTTTCCCAATCTGTTGGTGGTCTTTTTGTCTTATTGACGGTGTCTTTTGCCTTGCAGAAATTTTGGAGTTTCATTAGGTCCCATTTGTCAATTCTCGATCTTACAGCACAAGCCATTGCTGTTCTGTTCAGGAATTTTTCCCCTGTGCCCATATCTTCAAGGCTTTTCCCCACTTTCTCCTCTATAAGTTTCAATGTCTCTGGTTTTATGTGAAGTTCCTTGATCCACTTAGATTTGACCTTAGTACAAGGAGATAAGTATGGATCGATTCGCATTCTTCTACACGATAACAACCAGTTGTGCCAGCACCAATTGTTGAAAATGCTGTCTTTCTTCCACTGGATGGTTTTAGCTCCCTTGTCGAAGATCAAGTAACCATAGGTGTGTGGGTTCATTTCTGGGTCTTCAATTCTATTCCATTGGTCTACTTGTCTGTCTCTATACCAGTACCATGCAGTTTTTATCACAATTGCTCTGTAGTAAAGCTTTAGGTCTGGCATGGTGATTCCGCCAGAAGTTCTTTTATCCTTGAGAAGACTTTTTGCTATCCTAGGTTTTTTGTTATTCCAGACAAATTTGCAAATTGCTCCTTCCAATTCGTTGAAGAATTGAGTTGGAATTTTGATGGGGATTGCATTGAATCTGTAGATTGCTTTTGGCAAGATAGCCATTTTTACAATGTTGATCCTGCCAATCCATGAGCATGGGAGATCTTTCCATCTTCTGAGATCTTCCTTAATTTCTTTCTTCAGAGATTTGAAGTTTTTATCATACAGATCTTTCACTTCCTTAGTTAGAGTCACGCCAAGATATTTTATATTATTTGTGACTATTGAGAAGGGTGTTGTTTCCCTAATTTCTTTCTCAGCCTGTTTATTCTTTGTATAGAGAAAGGCCATTGACTTGTTTGAGTTTATTTTATATCCAGCTACTTCACCGAAGCTGTTTATCAGGTTTAGGAGTTCTCTGGTAGAATTTTTAGGGTCACTTATATATACTATCATATCATCTGCAAAAAGTGATATTTTGACTTCCTCTTTTCCAATTTGTATCCCCTTGATCTCCTTTTGTTGTCGAATTGCTCTGGCTAATACTTCGAGTACTATGTTGAAAAGGTAGGGAGAAAGTGGGCAGCCTTGTCTAGTCCCTGATTTTAGTGGTATTGCTTCCAGCTTCTCTCCATTTACTTTGATGTTGGCTACTGGTTTGCTGTAAATTGCTTTTATCATGTTTAGGTATGGGCCTTGAATTCCTGATCTTTCCAAAACTTTTATCATGAATGGGTGTTGGATCTTGTCAAATGCTTTTTCTGCATCTAACGAGATGATCATGTGGTTTTTGTCTTTGAGTTTGTTTATATAATGGATTACATTGATGGATTTTCGTATATTAAACCATCCCTGCATCCCTGGAATAAAACCTACTTGGTCAGGATGGATGATTGCTTTAATGTGTTCTTGGATTCGGTTAGTGAGAATTTTATTGAGGATTTTTGCATCGATATTCATAAGAGAAATTGGTCTGAAGTTCTCTATCTTTGTTGGATCTTTCTGTGGTTTAGGTATCAGAGTAATAGTGGCTTCATAAAATGAGTTGGGTAGAGTACCTTCTACTTCTATTTTGTGAAATAGTTTGTGCAGATTTGGAATTAGATCTTCTTTGAAGGTCTGATAGAACTCTGCACTAAACCCGTCTGGTCCTGGGCTTTTTTTGGTTGGGAGACTATTAATAACTGCTTCTATTTCTTTAGGTGATATGGGACTGTTTAGATGGTCAACTTGATCCTGATTCAACTTTGGTACCTGGTATCTGTCCAGAAATTTGTCCATTTCATCCAGGTTTTCCAGTTTTGTTGAGTATAGCCTTTTGTAGAAGGATCTGATGGTGTTTTGGATTTCTTCAGGATCTGTTGTTATGTCTCCCTTTTCAGTTCTGATTTTGTCAATTAGAATGCTTTCCCTGTGCCCTCTAGTGAGTCTGGCTAAGGGTTTGTCTATCTTGTTGATTTTCTCAAAGAACCAACTCCTCGTTTGGTTAATTCTTTGAATAGTTCTTCTTGTTTCCACTTGGTTGATTTCACCCCTGAGTTTGATTATTTCCTGCCATCTACTCCTCTTGGGTGAATTTGCTTCCTTTTTTTCTAGGGCTTTTAGATGTGTTGTCAAGCTGCTAGTATGTGCTGTCTCCCGTTTCTTCTTGGAGGCACTCAGAGCTATGAGTTTCCCTCTTAGAAATGCTTTCATTGTGTCCCATAGGTTTGGGTATGTTGTGGCTTCATTTTCATTAAACTCTAAAAAGTCTTTAATTTCTTTCTTTATTCCTTCCTTGACCAAGGTATCATTGAGAAGAGTGTTATTCAGTTTCCACGTGAATGTTGGCTTTCCATTATTTATGTTGTTATTGAAGATCAGTCTTAGGCCATGGTGGTCTGATAGGATACATGGGACAATTTCAATATTTTTGTATCTATTGAGGCCTGTTTTGTGACCAATTATATGGTCAATTTTGGAGAAGGTCCCGTGAGGTGCTGAGAAGAAGGTATATCCTTTTGTTTTAGGATAAAATGTTCTGTAGATATCTGTCAGGTCCATTTGTTTCATAACTTCTGTTAGTTTCACTCTGTCCCTGTTTAGTTTCTGTTTCCACGATCTGTCCTTTGAAGAAAGTGGTGTGTTGAAGTCTCCCACTATTATTGTGTGAGGTGCAATGTATGCTTTGAGCTTTACTAAAGTGTCTCTAATGAATGTGGCTGCCCTTGCATTTGGTGCGTAGATATTCAGAATTGAGAGTTCCTCTTGGAGGATTTTACCTTTGATGAGTATGAGGTGTCCCTCCTTGTCTTTTTTGATAACTTTGGGTTGGAAGTCGATTTTATCCGATATTAAAATGGCTACTCCAGCTTGTTTCTTCAGTCCATTTGCTTGGAAAATTCTTTTCCAGCCTTTCACTCTGAGGTAGTGTCTGTCTTTTTCCCTGAGATGGGTTTCCTGTAAGCAGCAGAATGTTGGGTCCTGTTTGTGTAGCCAGTCTGTTAGTCTATGTCTTTTTATTGGGGAATTGAGTCCATTGATATTAAGAGATATTAAGGAAAAGTAATTGTTGCTTCTTTTTATTTTTGTTGTTAGAGTTGGCATTCTGTTCTTGTGGCTGTCTTCTTTTTGGTTTGTTGAATGATTACTTTCTTAGTTGTTCTAGGGCGTGATTTCCGTCCTTGTATTGCTTCTTTTCTGTTATTATCCTTTGAAGGGCTGGATTCGTGGAAAAATATTGTGTGAATTTGGTTTTGTCGTGGAATACTTTGGTTTCTCCATCTATGGTAATTGAGAGTTTGGCCGGGTATAGTAGCCTGGGCTGGCATTTGTGTTCTCTTAGTGTCTGTATAACATCTTTCCAGGCTCTTCTGGCTTTCATAGTCTCTGGTGAAAAGTCTGGTGTAATTCTGATAGGCCTTCCTTTATATGTTACTTGACCTTTCTCCCTTACTGCTTTTAATATTCTATCTTTATTTAGTGCATTTGTTGTTCTGATTATTATGTGTCGGGAGGAATTTCTTTTCTGGTCCAGTCTATTTGGAGTTCTGTAGGCTTCTTGTATGATCATGGGCATCTCTTTTTTTATGTTTGTGAAGTTTTCTTCTATTATTTTGTTGAAGATATTAGCTGGCCCTTTAAGTTGAAAATCTTCATTCTCATCAATTCCTATTATCCGTAGGTTTGGTCTTCTCATTGTGTCCTGGATTACCTGGATGTTTTGAGTTAGGATCCTTTTGCATTTTGTATTTTCTTTGACTGTTGTGTCGATGTTCTCTATGGAATCTTCTGCACCTGAGATTCTCTCTTCCATTTCTTGTATTCTGTTGCTGATGCTTGCATCTATGGTTCCAGATCTCTTTCCTAGGGTTTCTATCTCCAGCGTTGCCTCGCTTTGGGTTTTCTTTATTGTGTCTACTTCCCCTTTTAGTTCTAGTATGGTTTTGTTCATTTCCATCACCTGTTTGGATGTGTTTTCCTGTTTTTCTTTAATGATTTCTACCTGTTTGGCTGTGTTTTCCTGCTTTTCTTTAAGGGCCTGTAACTCTTTAGCAGTGCTCTCCTGTAATTCTTTAAGTGACTTATGAAAGTCCTTCTTGATGTCCTCCATCATCATCATGAGAAATGTTTTTAAATCTGGGTCTAGATTTTCGGTTGTGTTGGGGTGCCCAGGACTAGGTGGGGTGGGAGTGCTGCGTTCTGATGATGGTGAGTGGTCTTGATTTCTGTTAGTAGGATTCTTACGTTTGCCTTTCGCCATCTGGTAATCTCTGAAGCTAGCTGTTTTAGTTGTCACTGTTAAGAGCTTGTTCTTCAGGTGACTCTGTTAGCCTCTATGAGCAGACCTGGAGGGTAGCACTCTCCTTAGTTTCAGTGGGCAGAGTATTCTCTGCAGGCAAGCTCTCTTCTTGCAAGGCAGGTACCCAGATATCTGGTGTTCGAACCGGACTCCTGGCAGAAGTTGTGTTCCACTCACTAGAGGTCTTAGGATCACGTGTGGAATCCTGTGTGGGCCCTTGCGGGTGTCAGGCGACTCAGCTGGCAAGGTAGCCCGGGGCTCGAGTGGAGTGGAAGGGGTTTGTGCCCCAGATCAAGCCCGGGTAGCCTGCTTCCCTATGTACCGCAGTCTCAAGTTCCGCGCGATTGGATTGGGGCAGGCGCTGTGTTCCACTCACCAGAGGTCTCAGGGTCCCGTGGGGAGTCCCGTGTGGGCCCTGCGGGTGTTGGGCAAGACTCTGCTGGCAAGGTAGCCCGGGGCTCGAGTCTCGAGTCGAGCGGAATGGACTTGTGCCCCAGATCAGGCCCGGGTAGCCTGCTTCCCTATGTACTGCAGTCTCAAGTTCCGCGCGATTGGATCGGGGCAGGCGCTGTGTTCCACTCACCAGAGGTCTTAGGATCCCGTGGGGAGTCCCGTGTGGGCCCTTGCGGGTGTTGGGCAAGACTCTGCTGGCAAGGAAGCCCGGGGCTCGAGTCGAGCGGAAGGGACTTGTGCCCCAGATCAGGCCCGGGTAGCCTGCTTCCCTATGTACTGCAGTCTCAAGTTCCGCGCGATTGGATTGGGGCAGGCGCTGTGTTCCACTCACCGGAGGTCTTAGGGTCCCGTGGGGAGTCCTGTGTGGGCCCTTGCGGGTGTTGGGCAAGACTCTGCTGGCAAGGAAGCCCGGGGCTCGAGTCGAGCGGAAGGGACTTGTGCCCCAGCCAGATTTCTTTCCTAGGGTTTCTATCTCCAGCGTTGCCTCACTTTGGGTTTTCTTTATTGTGTCTACTTCCCTTTTTAGGTCTAGTATGGTTTGTTCATTTCCATCACCTGTTTGGATGTGTTTTCCTGTTTTTCTATAAGGACTTCTACCTGTTTGGTTGTGTTTTCCTGTTTTTCTTTAAGGACTTGTAACTCTTTAGCAGTGTTTTCCTGTTTTTCTTTAAGGACTTGTAACTCTTTAGCAGTGTTCTCCTGTATCTCTTTAAGTGAGTTATTGAATTCCTTCTTTATGTCCTCTACCATCATCATGAGATATGCTTTTAAATCCAGGTCTACCTTTTCAGGTGTGTTAGGGTGTCCTGGACTGGGCGAAGTGGGCGTTCTGGGTTCTGATGATGGTGAGTGGTCCTGGTTTCTGTTAGTAGGATTCTTACGTTTACCTTTCACCATCTGGCAATCTCTGGAGTTAGTTGTTATAGTTGTCTTTGTTAATAGATTGTTCCTCTGTTGATTTTGTTACCCTCAATCAGCAGGCGTGGGAGACAAGCTCTCTCCTCTGAGTTTCAGTGGTCAGAGCAGTCTCTGCAGGCAAGCTCTCCTCTTTCGGGGAAGGTGTACAGTTATCTGGTGTTTGGACCTCCTCCTGGCTGAAGGTGAAGGCCCAAAACAGGATCTTTCCCAGAAGCTGTGTTGCTTTGGCCAGGAAGGTGGCCGGTTGTCTGGAGTCGAAGATGTCACCGCCTCAGAAACTCTGTGGCTCTTGCCAGGAAGGTGGCCGGTTGTCTGGAGCCGAAGATGGCGCCGCCTCAGAAGCTCTGTGGCTCTCACCAGGAAGGTGGCCGGTTGTCTGGAGCTGAAGATGGCGCCGCTCCAGAAGCTCTGCGACTCTCGCCCTTACCAGAAACGGCTGGCCTCTGTATTCCACATGGTCTCCCATGCAGCCTGCCCTCTGCGGAGTCCCGGAGCCAAGAAGGCTCCCGCCGGCGCCTGTGACACAAACCTCTCAGGACAGGCAGACCCCCGTGCTCTCACCAGGAAGGTGGCCGGCTGTCTCGAGTTTTCCTTCTTGATCCAAAAAAAGCTGCATGTATCTTTATGCAGTACAGTTTCCTAATGCAATCACATGATGGCTGGCATGTGTGTGCATGTTCGTACTCATGACATATCAGAGCATGGTCACATTTTGGCATATATGTTCACATGGTTTCATGTCAAGATGCATGTGTATATTCATACACAAGCAAACTCCAAGCCTGGGCAATGTCAGTATGTATGCTCATGTTCACACACACACACACACACACACACACACACACACAGTTCTCAAACATTCGCATGTTGGTTTATATATGCATTTTCATGTGCATGCAATTTCTGAGCACAGTTAGCTATATGTATCCATGTGTGAATACAGATGAAATCTCTGAACACTATCACAAATACAACTGTGTGTATTTGTGTGCATGTGTTATAAAGTCTCAGAGCATAAACACATGTGTACATTTATGATAATACACATGTAGTTACCAAAGATGGTTATATGATGGAGTATATGGGCATGTTCATGCACAAGCAGTGCCAGTTGCAGATAGGTATACACATGCTTGCACATGTGCAGTGTTTAAGTACAGTCTCATGTTGGCACAAACATACAAGTTCATGTGGATGTTGTGTTCAAGTGTGATCATGTTTATATGTATGAGAATATTCATACACATACATTCTGTCAAATGTCAGTGTATCCATGCATGTTCATATGCATAGTGTTTATGAGTACAGTGACACATCAGTAGTGTTTGTATGTGTGTGTGCATGTTCACATGTATCTCACTTTTAAGCATGGCAACATTTCAGTATGTAGATACATGTTCACACACAGTTTCTGAGTCTTCTTGTATGTCAGCATATAATGCATGTTTTCATGCACGTTGTTTTCAAGCAATCTTTTGCTAGCATGCATACTTTTCATTGTGCACACATACTCACACACATAGTTTTTGAATAGACCCACATATTTATGTGTCATACATGTTCACATGGATGCACTTTTTCAAGTGTGGTTATAGACCAGCTTATACATGTATGTTCACTCCCATGGCCTTTTCTAGCACTGTTACTCCATTGCATCTGTTGGCAAGTTCATTTCATATTTATACAGTGTCTGAAAATATTC
This sequence comes from Mus musculus, assembly GCF_000001635.26. Lineage (NCBI taxonomy): Eukaryota > Metazoa > Chordata > Mammalia > Rodentia > Muridae > Mus > Mus musculus. Next base: position 13,997,432 of record NC_000085.6, on the reverse strand, counting down.
ATGTGTCAAAGCATATGCTAATGACTACATACATACAATCTCTGAGTGCAGCAATATGTGATATATTTGTACATGCTCTTGTGTATCCAGTCTCTGATTATGGTCTGATGTTAGCATGCATGTTCCCAGCATGTAATCTCCAATCTTGGTCCAATGTCAGCATATACATTCAGATTCACAAAGTGTAGTTTCTGAGCATGTATATATATACATGTTCACATATATGCCATTTCTAAGCACAGTCACTTGGCTATGTATATGCTTACACTGACATATTTGGAGTCCCTGAATACTGTCACATGTAAGCATGCATATACATTTTTATGTATATGCATTTTTATGTATATGCATTTTCATGTGCATGAAGTTTCAGAGCATGGTTACATAGTACATCCAGTCACTGATCAAGGTCCTGTGTCAGACTCTATACACATGTTCATCTACATTCATTCAGTACCACATGCAGTCAAATATAGGCAGGTATATATATCTTTAAGACTAAGGTTATGGTTAGGATTGGGAACATGTTTAGTGAAAGAGTTAATGTTAGACTTAGGGATAGGGTTATTAATAGGTTGTGGGTAGAATTACTTCTATGACAGCATTACAGTTAGTACTGGGCTATGTTTATGGGCTTAATTTAAGGTTAGGTTTAGAGATAGTTTTTGGGCCTGTTATGACTATTCTTGCTTGTCAACTTGACTACATCTGGAATTAACTGAAACTCAAGCAGCATGTACAACTGCAAGTTTTTCTTTGTCCTTAATAAGATCATTTGAACAGGGAAGACCCACTTTTAATTCAGATTTTCTGAGCTGGGAAAACAAATCTCTAGTCCAGATCTTTGGAGGGATGAAGATCCAGCTTTAATCTAGACCATAGCTTCTGCTGGCAGCCTACATAAAAGACATGGAAGAAGGAACGTCTCACATTTACTCTCACTGGCAAATTTATTCATCACTGGCGTTGGACCCTACTTCTTTAGAAACTCATTGTATACTGAAATACAGTGGACCGAACAACTACTGGATCCTTGGACTTTCTGTTGGTAGACAGCCATTGTTGGGCTAGCTGAATCAAAGCTTCTAAGACATTTTAATAAATTCCATATATATTTGTTCCACAAATTCCATTCCTCTAGGGAGAATTGATTAATACAGAGCTACTATTAAGAATAGGATTGATGTTAGATTTATAGTAAGGGTTACTGTATGTGCTAAGGTTGGGGTTGGGTTCGAGGTTATGTTTAATGCTAGAATTGAGGTTATATATAGAGCTAGGTTTAGGGTGTAGGTAATGTGAAGGTTAGGGTAGATGTAGGTTAGTTAGGATTAGTTTTAGGGTGAGGTTTATATTTGGGATTTCAACTGTAGTTTTGATTAGGATTGTGACTATATTTAGAGTTATGGTCAGGTATTCAGCAAAAACAACAACAACAAAAAAGTTAGGAATTGGGAGTAGGCAACAGAAGATCCCAGAGGTCAGCAAAGCAAGAAGCTCCCAGAACTCAACAGGGATGACATTAGTGGAAATACCCAACAAAGGGGAGCAAAAAGCTGTAGAGACCATATCCAGAGGTTAAGCATGGCCCCTGGTTGAGGGATGGGGCCACCCACCCTTCTCAAAAATTGTTCCCCTCTAAAGGAAATACAGGGACAAAGAGTGGAACAGAGACTGAAGGAAAGGCCATTCAGAGACTGCCTCACCTGGGGATTTATCCCATATACAGTCACCAAACCCAGTCACTACTGCTGATACCAAGAAGTGCTTGCTGACAGGAGCCTGATACGGATGTGTCCTGACAGGCTCTGTCAGAGCCTTACAGATATGAAAGCTTGCAGCCAATCATCAAATTAAGCAGGGGAACCCCAACTGAGGAATTAGGGGAAGGACTGAAGGAGCTGAAGGGGTTTGCAACCCCATAGGAAGAACTATGATATCAACCAACCAGGCCCCCCTCCCCCCACTGCACCCAGAGCTCCCAGGGACTAAACCACCAACCACAAGTACACAAGAGGGTCCTATGGCTCCAGCTGCATATGTAGCAGAGGATAGACTTATCTGGCATCGATGGAAGGGGAGGCTCTAGATTCTGTGAAGGCTTGATGCCCCAGTGTAGGGAAATGCTAGGGCAGTGAGGTGGGAGTGGGTGGGTGGGTGAGGACCCTCATAGAAGCAGGTGAAAGGGGGTGTGATAAAGGCTTTTTGGAAGGGAAACCAGGAAGGGGAATAACATTTGAAATATAAATAAATAAAATATCCAATTAAAAAAAGAGAAAAGTTAGGAATAAGGACCGGGCTAGGGAATCATAGCTCCAGATCTGGTCAGTGAACTCTATTTGTTCATGAGTCACCTTTGCAGAATAAGTTGCTTTTTTTTGAGGGGGGTAGCCTTTCCCCAATGCTCACCACCATCTGCATACCCACAATCACAGCTCTAGAGTAGGCCAAGGAACTTCATTTATTCCTGAGCCATCCTTTCAGGGTAAACTGCTGCTTCTTTTTCCCACCCTCAGTTCTGTTGCCTCATGCCTATAGCCATCTCCACACCCATAGACCCAGCTTTGGGTCTGCATCCTAAGACATGTTTGTTTAGTAGTGGCTTTTGACTAGTAAGTCTCTTCTTCCCTTTCACATCCTTCACCACATCTCTTGTCACCCCAAATCACGCAGAACTAGCTCTACCTGTGGCTTTCTAAATCACTTTGTTTATGAGCCTCTTTTGACTTATGAGATGCTCCTTTCCTCGCACATCTTTCTGCTTGATGCTGCCAACTCTACACCTACAGGCTTAGCATCAGAGCCATATTTTTTTTTTTTTGAGATATCTTTTCTTGGTTCAACTAAATAGCTGATTCACCAGCTTTGCCTAGTCCCAAGGCATGCAGCTTCTACATTGGCCAGGTTTATGTCAGGACAGATTTACCCACCAAACACACAACCAAAGACATAAGTCCACATTCTTATATCAAATCATAAACACAAGCACCATAATAGACTAAGCCAGTATGTTGTCCATCAAATGAAAACAACCTAGATGAACCCCAAAATGCAGAAGTTAAACTATATCTTCTACATACTTGTGGGGCATTGGGCTATGCAAAGACAGTCTGGTCTCCAGTTGAGTCCCGGGTCTACAGGGTATAACTCTGGGGCCCCTGGTTTCACGGGCTGCCCCTTGTCCACCCCCAATCGAGTCGGGTCAGAGGCTTAGATGCCCACCCTGGCCCAGTGGAAAGCATCCGCAGCTCTCCCACCTGCCCAGAGCATAGGTGGAACTCTGGCCAGACGTTGGCTATCCTCCCTCCCCTTGAACCCCGGAACCCGGTGGTGATAATTCACCTACATGGGATGGAAGGAGTTCTCTCATTTCTCCTGGACACTGGCTCCTGTCGAAGTTATCGCCCCCTCAGTCCCCACAAGAGAAGCATGGTTAGTAGTCACGTAGGCAATGTTCCAAACTTCTAACCTTCAAGCTAAACTCCTCCCCAGTTACCTAGCAATGAACAAGATAGCAGCATACCATAAAGAGAGGCTGTTTGGCCCCTCCTCACTCTCTCACTTCTCTCTCTCTCTCTCTCTCTCTCTCTCTCTCTCTCTCTCTCTCTCCCTCTCTCTCTCTCTCTGTCTGTCTTCTCCTCTCCTCTCTCCTCTCTCTTCCCCTCTCTCCCTCTTACTCTCTAGCCTTTCTTCTCTCTCTCTCTCTCCTTTCCCCCTTCTCTCCTCTTGGCCATGGCCGGTGGTTTCTATCCCTTTTACCTTTTCTATTCCCCCCCTACCTTTCTATAATAAAGTTCCAAAACCATAGACAGTCTGTGCTCATCAAGGACTGCTGCACAGACTCTCGCCTGTGTGGGAACCTCTCTCCCTAAGCCCTCTCTCCCATAACCCATAACCAGGGTCTAACCCTGGTTTCGGGGGCTGCCCTTTGTCCACCCCCCCCCATTGAGTCAGGTCAGAGGCTTAGATGCCCACCTGGGCCAAGTGTAAAGCATGAGGCAGCCCTCTCGCCTGCCCAGAGCACAGATGGAACTCTGGCCAGATGTGGGCTGTCCTCCCTCCCTCTCTTCCTCTGAGCCCCTTTTAGTTTCCACAGATGGTTCTGCATGGTAAACTTGTATTCATGGTCAAATATGGTCATTCTTAGTGTGAATATGCTCACAAATGCTGACATCACAGTGCTCAGAAATTGCATTCAAATGATTTATGAAAATACTTAGAAATTGTATACTTATAAACACAGGCATAAGTATTGACATAAAAGTATTTAGACATTACAGGTCAGTAAACATGTGCATTAATACTGTCTTATGAAAGTGTCCAGAAATTGAACATATATGGACAGGTACATACATACTGGCATATGACAACACTAAAACGTGGCATGTATGTAAATGCATCTACAAATATACCAACATATGCAATTATTCAAAAACTGCATACATGTGAAGATGTTAATATACACATATGTGTGTAAACGACAGAAAACTGTGGCACAGTGAGGTGTATACAAACAACTTGGTCCCCAGTCAAGCACAGGTCTTGAATTCAGGTGACCTGATAGGTGGTGACTTCTGCCTGCAAGGGACAGCAGGTGTTGGGCCACACCCCCTGGGCCCCTGTCTCCTGTTGCAGCTACAGCCACCCACAACATCCTATCCCTCCAGAGGTGTCTGGTCATCAGTGGTAATGCCCCAAGCTCCTGGAATTCTGTCTGGACTCCACCCCCACAGTTCCCTGGTAACAGCTAGATAGGCCCAGCCCACTATAAAAGGAGCTGCTTGCTCTATCTTCTCTCTCTTACCTCTTGTTCTATTGCTCTTACCCTTGCTCCCTTGCTCCCCCTCTCTCTGCCTTCTCTCCCCCCCCCCACTCCACATGGCCATGGCCAGCCTCTACTTCTTTTCCCTCTCTCTCTCTCTCTCTCTCTCTCTCTCTCTCTCTCTCTCTCTCTCTCTCTCTCTCTCTCTTTCTCCCTCCCTCTCTCTCTCTGCCTTTCTACAACAAACACCTTATAACTATGGATTGCCTCTTCTCATAGGGACCCACTGTGTTGGAGCAATGGAACAGGTCTTCCCCTAATGAGCTGTACACTAACCTCCTTCTGGGAGGTCTCCCTGTGCTCCAGCCATGGCTTCCACCAACTTAAGCTGCTTGCCAGGGAAGACAAGGGCTTCCTTCCCTGCAGTAACCAGCCAGAGCCCTCTCCATACCCTTTTACCTTCAGCCCCAGGTCAGAGTCCACCCACAGGCCCACTCTGTTCTCAGGTCTTCTGTGACATCCAGTGGTATTTTCAGTGTCCAAGACTGAGAACCTAATGTCCCTGCCCTCAGTTTGGTCCAGGGACCCCAGAACCAGATCTTTCGTGGCGCCCAGTGGCATATGTGGTGCCCTAGAGCCTGAACCCAACTCCGGCAGGTCCTCAGAGATCTCAGACTGCACTTTTTTCATCCCCAGAGTGGGCTCATGTGGCTTCTCACAGACCAACGCCTGCCCGGCAACAGCCATGGGGGGTGCAGTCAAACTTCTCATATCCACCCTTTCCCAGGGGCCTGAGCCCTGGGCTGGTTGTGAGACCCCATTTTTGACACACAGAAGACAACATGTGTGTGAATATGCACATAATCATGAACCCGTGATTGTATCATAAAGTGCATATGTATGAACATGTGCTACAGGCCAACCTGTGACTGCACCCTAAAATGCATGTGTATGAACATGTGCATATGTGTGAACATGTGAATATGATTAGAAACTGCATGTGAGTGGTTTTCAGGTATATGACAACATGTGATAATGATACAAAACTATATATATCATAATATATATATATATATATAATCTAACATATATCAGTGGCAAGAAATTGTATGTGTGTGAACACACATGTAAATACCACCAAGTGACATGTGAATGAATTCTGAAATATAAAAGCACTCACAAACTGCATACTTGTGAACATATGAATTAATACTAATATATGAGAATGCTCATAAACAGAATGTTTGTGAATTCATGTATATGTAACATATGAGAACATTCAGAAAACCTTGTGAACATGTGCCTACACACTACCACATACATGTGAGAGTGCATGTGAATACTAACAAATCACAGCCCTCGAAAATTGCCAGTGTATAAGCCATAGAATATATGGCAGTTTTCAGAAACTATAAATGTATGAAGATGAGAATGAATGCTTATATGACATTACTCAAAAATTGTGTGCATGTGAACACACACATGAATGCTGATGAGTGCTGATACTTGACAGTGCTTGGAAACCATATGTATTAGTCAGGATTCCCTAAAGAAATATTATATGATATTTATATCTATCTATCTCTATCATCTCTATCTATATCGATCTATATCTAATCTATATCTATATCTGTATCTGTATCTATATCAACTGGTCTCCAGTATATGTTTAGATCTCCAAAAAGTAGACTTTAATACCAGTGAATGGATGAACTTGTCATCAAATGTGAAGACAATCAGGTAAAGACCAAGAGTTTCTTTTTTTCATATACATTTTACAAACTGCCATCAGAAGTTGTAGCCCAGATTTAAGGTAGTTTTCCCAACTCAAATGATCCACATTTAGGGTGGGTCTTCCTACCTTGAATGACCCAATCTAGAAAAATTCCTTATAGGCATAAACAACATCTTGGAGTTTGGTTAATTATAAATGTAGTCAATTTGACAACAGGGAATAGCCATCACAGTGCATGAATGTGAGCATTCATATATAATCTTATATATGACAGTGCCCAGAGAATGCACACATGTAAATATGTTCATATGCACTGTCAGGTGACTACATGAGATACTGTATGTGTATGAACCTGTATGTATACTTTGACATGGGTCTGGGATTGGTTGTATGTCAGCATAATCATATATGACAACATATGACAGTGTTCAGAAGCTACATACATTTGAAAATGCACATTCATGCTGACATGTGGCTGCACTCAGAAGCTCCATGTGTGTGAACATGCATATACATACTACCATGCCCATGCTCTAAAACTGCATGCATGTAAACATGCCAATACATGCAAACATGTTTCTCCTTGAAGACTACATGAATTTGAACATACATACATACTGTCATGTGATGATTTTTGGTAACTCTATTTGTGTGCACACTGGTCTACATGTCAACATGAGACTGCACTGGGAAACTGCCAGCACATGAAAATGCATATTCTCACTTACATGAGTTTACTTAGCTTGTATGTGAACATTTGTGTATAGTATGATACATGAGAGCACTGATAAACTGCATATATGTGAAAATGCATAAACATATCGACATATGACAGCACTCAGTTATTGCATGTTTGTGAAGACTATCATGAATATTGACATGATCTGGCTTAGAAATTTCTCAGGCCTGAATAGGTGAGTAAATACCAATATATGACGATACTTGTGAACAGATGCAAACAGAGATGTGACTCTCTATGTTCAGGAACTGCATTTATGTGATCATGTGTGTACACCCTGACACTGTAGTCAGAAACTGCACAACTGTAAAAATGTGTGTACACACTTCTATGTGACTATGTGCAGAAAC